>NC_091963.1:48695004-48995004 GCF_031021105.1 Erythrolamprus reginae
CAAGCCTTCCCTCGCGGTCAGGATCTCCTTGTTCTTGTTAATCCAGGCAGGCGGTCACTAGGCAGGGCTGCCTTCATTTTTTCTCTCCACTCCCCTGACTCTGTGCACCTCGTCTCCGGCCTTGGTTTCTTGTGAGGGTGGGGACTGCCAGTTCACCCTCTGAAGGGGGAGCGTCCACGACTTATTTTGGTGAGGAAGGGATGATGGGAGTGGAACTCCTCTTCTCTTTGGCTGTTGTATTGCGGCTTCCTGGACAGCGCATCTGCCTGCAGGTTTTTCCCCACTGGAATGTGCTTCAGTTCAAACTTGAACCGCCTAAAGTATTACGCCTTCAGAGGTTCTTATGGTCTGTTCATATTTCAAAAGGTACCTTGCTCCCTTCTAGGAATTGTCTCCAAGTAAACAGCGCCAAGGAATGGCATAGGCCTCTTTCTCCCAAATGGACCCCAGCCTCTGCCCAGTAAATGTATTAGATGTGACAGTATGTATGTGATTGTTCGTTTTAAAATGACTAGTTTTAAGGCAATTTTTATTAATTAATGTTGTGAGCTGCCCCAAGTCCACAGAGAGGGGCAGCATATGTCAAATAAATAAATAAATAAATAAATAAATAAATTTCTTTGAAATATAAGCACACGGCGTATCATCCTGCAACAGCACCGCTGCCACAGCCTCATTGTTAGTGTCCCACTAATTGATAAATTGTCACTCTGGGTCAGGATGCTATAGGATTGGCTCCTGTGAAGGTAGTAAGACAAGTTTTGGAAAAACTCTTAGCTGCCAAACTATATGCAAAACTTAGTCACTTTAATCTCTTTAAAGCTTTCTAGCAGTCCACTGTCCATCCATTGGGCTGGTTTGGCTTTGGTTTGGTTAGCGTCGGGCCTCTTTTTAGTAGGTCTGCCAGTGGCTACTTCCATGAATGCCAGTATGAACATGCCTGTAGAAGTTTGCGAAACCCAGGAAGCATTGCAGTTGCTTGTGGGTGCATAGGGGCTGCCAATTGAGCACTGTTTTCACTTTTCTTGGCTTCATCTCTATCCCATCGCTGGAGATATGGTATCCTAAGTAGTCTAATGAAGTTTTGTGGAATTCACATTTGGAAAGTTTTGCATATAGTTTGGCAGCTAAGAGTTTTTCCAAAACTTGTCTTACTAGCTTCACATGCTCTTTCAGGGTCTCACTAAAGATGAGAAGGTCATCTAAATAAACGAAACCCTCCCCCGGTACAGGTGGGGGCATAGCACTTTGTTGATGTATTGCATGAAGACTATGGGGGTACCCTATAGTCCAAAGGGTATCACCTTGAATTGGAAGCTTCCCAGCAGGCAGTTGAAGGCAGTTTTTCATTCATTCCCCCTCCCTCATTTGGATGCAATAATAGGCTTCCATTAAGTCCAGCTTGCCCTTGGACAAGTAGTTCAGCAAATCCTTCATGGGGGGAGAGGGTAGATGTTTTGCACCACACGACATTGATCCCATGGAAGTCAATACACAATCGACCTCTCTCCCCCCCCCCCCGTCTTTCTTTGAATAGCAGAGGAGCTGCGACCCTCGATTTTATGGCTGGATAAACCTCCTCTCCAGATTGATATTGATGTACTTCCTCAACTCCCCCAGTTCCTTCGGGGGCATGGAATACAGTGATCCCCCGGTTATTGCGTCCCCGACCATTGCGAACAGGGTAATTCGCAATTTTTCAACCCGGAAGTCAAAACACCATCTGCGCATGCGTGCCCTTTTTTTCTATGAGCACGCATGCGTAGATGGTGCCCGGCAGATCAGCTGCTGGGCGGCTTCCCTGGGTCTTCCCCCTCTTGCTGGCGGGAGGGCGAGCAGCGGGCATCAGCAAGGAGTTTCCCCACCGCCCACGCAAACTCCTCGCTGCCGCCCGCCCTTCGCCCGCCCACACCGTTCATTCTCGCCGCTTTGGAGCTGAGTCCTGAAGCGAATTCGCTTCAGGACTCAGCTCGAAAGCGGCCAGAGCGAGCGCGGACAAGCCGTTCGCTGGCGCTAGCTCTCGCCTGCCTGCCCGCTAGCGAGGAGCCGAAGATTGGGGGCGGCGCGGCTGTTTTAAAACATCGCCACCGGCATGGGGGGCTTGCCAGCACCCCCCGGACCCCCAACCCGGGTTTGGGGGGCTGCTAGGAAGCCCCCCATGCTGGCGAGGACGTTTGTCTTCGGGACTCATTGGAAAGTCGCGCGGGTGTTTTAAAACATCCCCGCCGACATGGGGGGCTCGCTAGCACACCCCCGAACCCCCAACCCGGGTTAGGGGGGTGCTAGCGAGCCCTCCATGTCGGCGGGGACGTTTTAAAACACCCGCGCCGCCCCCAATCTTCGGCTCCTTGCTAGCGCTGCGGAAGTAAAAACATCATCTGCACATGCGCAGATGGTGTTTTTACTTCCGCAGCGCTACTTCGCGAAAACCCGCTCGTTGCGGGGGGTCCTGGAACGGAACCCTCGCAACGAGCGGGGGATCACTGTATATCTTTCTTTGATTTTGGGAGCATGGCTCCCAGTTCGAACTGTTATCGTGCAGTCCATAGGCTGGTGAGGGGGGAGATTGTTGCATTGTTCCTCGCTAAACATCCTCTCTAGGTCTTGGTATTCTCTTGGCAGCCTCTGAGAACCTGGAGGTGTAGTCTCCCTCACGGGTGGCCAGTTGAGCATAGACCAACCTCCCAGGCTTCAACTCTTCCAGGGGCTTCTGGTTCCCCAGAGAGGTGTCAGCTCAATATGCACAATTAGCTTCTGGTACCCATCTTCCCATCTTATGGTGGGTGTCCACTTGTCTAGCAACGCCAACCCCAGGATGATGGCTTCTGACATTTTGGGGGGTGACTATGAAGTGAATACATTAATGGTGCTGGCCCATCTGCAGTTCCACCAATTCAGTGAGGAGTGTGGCAGCCCCCCTCCCCATCAGCAATCTGTCTACTTGTTGGAAGCTGATGAGGTTTGCGAGGGGCTGAATGCAAATCCCCAGCTTCTCCACTACTAACTTGCTGATAAGACACCTCAAACAGCCTGTGTCTGTCATAGCATCCACTTCTCCCTCCTTTCCTGTCTCTGGCACCACAATTTTGGCTCTTATGTGGAAGGGGCAGACTGTTTCACTCACCATTGGGTCCTCTTCGCTGCTGCCACCCTCGTCCCATCTTGGAGTCAATCCTTCCATTGGTGACGCCTCAGCATCCACAGAGGGGACAGAAGATTCGGACATACCAGTTCCAGTGACTTTGCTGACCTTCTTCAGGGCCCTGGAGGTGGGCAAGCCTTTTGCAGCACGGTAGGGGTTGGAGCCAGCTACTGTTGTGGGCCTCCGCCCGGTGCAGTCCTAAACAGGGAAAAGGACCCCAGCGCTTGTAGCAGGGGCAGTATGATATGTATCCAGGGGGGAGATTGTGATGCCCCGAACCAGGATTCCATTTGGGGCTTTTGGGAGGTCCCTGGCATCCACTGGCATAGCACTGATTCCACTTCGAGGAAGAAAGCCCACCCAGGTGAGTTGCCACGATAATGTGGGGCTGTGCCTTGGTGGTGGAATTGCAACAAATCATTCCCTAGTCTACTGTTGCCAATTCAGAGGTCTCTCTAGGCTGGTTTGGCTTGCCTCCCTGGGTGAGGGTTTACCAGTGTCCCATGTTGGCATCAGCCACATGGATGGGCCCCCTGGTGACTTGCTTGCCACAATGTGGGAAAAGGCCACATCCCCATATGATTGGGTCTCCAGGCCTTCCCAAGAGAAAGAGAACTAAGGCCAGGCCAGACTCCAATTAGTGGCTTCAGGTCTCTATAGGGGAGTTCTCCCACTTACATCTAGGCATTTGAACTGGCCAGTTTGATCATCAAAGACTGGCTGTGAGATTGAAGCAGAGCTCTCTCATCTTCAGGACACCTGGCACTCATTGACTCTGTGATCTCCTCCACCCTGGGACTGAGGACAGTTCTGTACCCGTGGAAAGCCCCTTTGCTTGGTTGCGGGGAGAACCTACCCCTCCAATTGCCCTTTGCAAGGCCTACTCCAAAGCCAGCTGGGTTTTCCCTCCTTCAGGTTTCTGGGCAACTGCACTTTCAGAGGGTCGAGAGTATAGGATTTTAGTGTGCTTGCTTTCTAGCTTGTCCCAAGCAGCTTTTCCTATCCTCTATCTTCCTGAGTTTTGCACCATGCTGCGATAGTGATGGGATCAGGACCCTGGACAGGACCCCACAATTGGGATAGCTAGATCAGCCTTTAAAGGAGATCCGGACTAATGTCAGTGTCAATGTTCCCTCTAATTTTTTTTCGGTGTGGGCGGAAAAGTATAGTGTCTGAGCGACAGTCCCTTTGGGACTGGGCGGCATAGAAGTATAAATAAATAAATAAATAAATAAATAAATAAATAAATAAATAAATAAATAAATAAATCCCTTCTTTTTTAAAAAAAGAAATTAATAATAAAACAAAACCAAAATCTATTTTATTACTATCTTCTCCTCTTTTTCCATCCCTGTCTCCTCCTCCCTTGTGTGTGTGTGTGTGAACTCTTGAACCATTTCCAATAACAGGTGAGCTATTGGAAATGGTTCAAGAGTTCACACACACGCAAACGGCTGGGTTTTTTTTTCTCTGTTATTATTTGGGTGCTTTTTACCATATGCTTTAAATCAAGAGTCATTTATCTCTCTTTCTCTCTCCCCCTCTTGCTCTCTCTCTCCCTCTCTTTCTATCCCTCTCCCCCTCTTGCTCACTCTCTCTCTTTCTCTCTCTCTCGTTTTCTTTCTCTCTTTCTATTGCTTTCTTTCTCTCTCACTCTTTCTATCTCTCTTGCTTTCTTTCTCTTCTCTCTCTTGCTAGCTCTCTCCCCCCGTTTCTCTCTCTCTCTCTTTCTCAGTTACTTTCTCTCCCCTCTCTCTCTGTCAGCGAGGGGGCTGCGAGAGCGCTTTCTCCGAGCGCTTCGGGAACGTCTGCCCTGCCTCTACTGCAGCCCCCTTGCTGGAAGTCTGGGACGAAAGCGCTCCCAGCGAAGGGGCTGCAAGAGGGGTGGGGCGGGCATTCCCAAAGCCCACGGAGAAAGCCCTCTCTCGCAGCCCCCTGGCTGGCAGCGCTTTCATCCCGAGGAGAAGCCGCAGCCGCCACCGCCGCAAGAGGGGGAGAGAGAAAGAGAGAGAAGTCGTGCCCCAAGGCAGGAGGTGGCGGAGGAGGAGAGGGGGAGGATCGGGCGGGTGGGGGGCAGGGCCAAGAGGCCAGGGGCGCGAGGGGGCTGGAGGCACCTTGGGGAGGCAGGGGCAGCCGCGGCTCTCTTTCCTCCTACTGCCGGCACTTCCCCGCCCCTCCCCCCGTGGGCTGGCAGGGGGATGGGGAGCGCGTGCCCATGGAAAAGGGTGCATGGGGGGTATTTTTGGGCGCACACGCGCAGCTTACAGGGAACAGGGGTCAGTGTTCCAACTAACATCTAAGTTTAAATCAGAGTCCAAGACAAAGACTTCCTCAAAGTTCCAATTTATTCTTAGAGCCATCTTGGCACGTCTCTGAGGAAACCAGGATCTGATTTCCCCAGGATTTCTATTTCTATGTTATAGTTACTTCTCTGTACTAAATGAGCGGGTCCAGCAGTCACATGGGTTGCTCGCTGTCCAATCCGCATAGGACCGAGCCTTTTTAAAAAAAAGATAGCTGGATTGCCGATTGCACAATCGCTCTGCTCTCGCTGTTGTCGGTTGTGTTTATTTCCTTAAATCTGCCTGGCTGGGAGGTTTCTTTTTGTTATTCATGATTCCTGGTTTTGCTTCTACCTCCTGCGGAGTGGGATGTGTTACAAGGGCTCTTGTGCTGCCCCCTGGGCTTAGTTCTAACTCTCTAGTGGAGGTTTTTCTTGGCGCGAAGGCCCTCAGCGCCCAGTAATATCGGCATTAGCAGCCCGCCCACATGCAATCCGCTTGGCGCCATAAAGTCCACTGCATGGCTCAGAGTAGGCTGTGAGAGTCTCAGGCTATTACTCCTTTTCTTGGCCTCTTAACCAGTGTGCATTGGTTGTGTAGTTAGTGAGGCCTAGCCTATCTGTACTCATTGGCACGAACTTTGTATTGATCCAGATTATCTTTGAGTTCCAGACGCTCCTGGGCCTAGGAACTTGGGGCCCCCTTCCTCTTGGGAATTTTTTTATCTAGTACTTGTTGCTTCTCCCAATTTGGCTCAAGAAGCTTGTCCCTGTAATCCATCAGGCCATGGCTTCTTCTGTTCCCAAGAGAGGCACTTCTTCCAGGAATACTCAGGACTCTAGGCCTACTGGAGATTAAATTTAACCCATCCCTCAGGCTTCATCCTCTCTTGCAGCTCCTCAGGGGCTAGGCCCACCAGAGCTGAAAAGAGAAGGGATAGAATTCTCCAAAAAAATCATGAACAATCAGCTAAACATTTAAGAGTTCACATTAGTGCACCTGAACCCCCGGAGTCTTCTGATCTGCCTCCTTCAGGTGTTCCTGTTCTGTCTCTGGATGAGCCAAACCTAAACAGGCCCCAGCCTAACTTATGGGGTTTAGGTCCAGAGGAACCAGAAATTTTGACTCAGGGTCCCTTAGAGCCAGGCCTAACCCAGGCCCACAGGGCTCCTTCTGATCTACCTGCATCTATTACTAAACTCTCTCCTGAGCTGCAGTCTATGTTTTCAGCCTTATCTCAAGCCATTGATGCCAAATTCATGGCCATCAGTGTGCCTCCTCAACCTCGTGTTCAGTCTCGTGCCTCCAGGCCTGTGAGCTCTTTCTCATCTTACAGAGTTCCAGCCCAAGAACCAGATTCTGATTCCTCCCAGGAGGAGAACGAGGAAGATGAGGATCCTGAGGACAGGGATGGCCTATTCCAAGTCCTGTCAGAAGATGAGGAATCTCAAATCAACCCCCCCCCCCCGCCATCCTCTACTATTTCTCCCTTTCAACTGTTTAAGTCTCTACTATTCAGGGCTAGAGCAGCCACAATCCACTGCGACTCCCCAAGAGGAGAATCTCCCTTTCTTCATGGAGGAGCGGGAGGACACTGAGGTCATCCCCATGCCTAAACTGTTCAAGGACGCACTGCTGAAACAGTGGGACCACCCAGCTTTGGGTTCTAACCCCTCTTCCAAAGATAGGAAACTTTACAAAGTCTCTCCTTCCTATGAGGATCTTCTCCTTTTCCCAAAGCAGATGAGCTGGTGAAGATTCTTCATTCTGCAGCGGCCATGCCTGAAGTGGCAGAAGAAATTTTAAAACTGGAGCAAATGCTCAAGAAACATTTCTTGGCTGACACCTGGGCTATTAAATGCAACAGCAGCATCCTTTTTCACCAGGCCCATGCTTCTATGGTTGCAACAATTTCCAACAGCATATTCCTCCCGATGACCTAAGAGATCAGCAGGACTTCAACAAAGTATTTGCAGCAGCCTAGTACATCGCAGATACCATTCTGCAATCTTCTAGATTTGCAGTGGTCAGTTGCTGCCTCAACAGTGGCCAGGAGACTTCTTTGGCTCCACCCCTGGCAAGGGGGAGTGAGGCAGAAGTGGCAGCTCTCCATAGGTTCCCTGAATCGCATAAACTTATTTGGTGACTTGCTTGATCCGCTTCTTACAGGAACCATTGACAAAAAGAAAGTCTTGGGCCTTAGTATCAAGAAGGCTGCCAAGGAATAACAGTCCTTTCAGCGCTCTGGCCACCAACAGGAACAAGATTTCGCATTTCAAAGAAACTTAGGTTAGTATAACCCCCGTTTTCGTTCCCAAACAGGATCCCCAAGGGCAGAGGTTCCCGTTATCAGAGAGGCTCCTCCTCTTCAAGGGACTCAAAAAGGACCAGATGGTGATCAGTCTTCTATTCCCACTGGGGGGGGGGCACTTGGCCTGGTTCTCCTCGGCTTGGCACTGTTCCTATAAGGACCCTTGGGTTATCTCCATGGTCAAATGGGGACTCCAGTTGGAATTTATTTCCATGCTCCCCAATCATTTCATTTCATGCCCAGCTCCCAGATCTCTTTCTTCCCACCTCTGTATGGAGGAACCTATTCAGCACCACTGTTCCCCCTAAGCTGAGCAGTGCGCCCTGGCGCACTCACCAATGGCCTCCCACACAGAGTTTTTTAATTCTGCGCAGGAGCCGGGCACCACTTCTTCCCGCCCGAAGGCTGCTCTCTCTCTCGGAGGCTAAGGACACACACCAAGGAATCGAGCATGCCTGGAGGGTGGGGGTTAAAAAAAAGGCAGGGGGGGCGGCCAGCCGGGATTGAGGCGGCCGGAGTTGGGGGATGTCTTTGCAAAAGTCACAATAGAATAGTTGGTTATTGGACTATAACGATTTGTTTCAATCTTATAGTTTAATTTTGTGTGATAATATGTGCACTGTTTTTATTCCTACAGTCAAATAAGCCAGCCATAGTAATATAATTTCAATATTCTAATGTCTTAATATCCTAACATTTCATATATTCATTTTCTTCTGGGGAATATTATGAGGAAGAGTATAAGTGGAAAGATACAGTAAAAAATGTCCAAAATGGTAAAATTAAAAATATCCAATAATAATATGAAAACAATTAATGAAAACTTTGAAGATCATGATGGATTTGTTTATGGATTGGCCTAAATAATGCTGGCTAAATAATGTATACCATGTTGTAGTAAATCTTATTCTTATAAAAGTACCTTTCAAATTATTTCCAGTAATACACAAATCAGTCTGGCTTAAGAATGTTATGTTATTATTAAGAACAAAATACTACAAAGCATAATGCTCAGGGCAAAATACTTTGGCAAAGAGAAAAATGGTCTCTTTTTGTCGATATCAGATTATTTGTGGAAAGAAGAAGAGTGGAAGTAATTACATTTAACTTGTTAACAGCAATATTCCAATTCAAATCTCTTTTTTAAAATGTGGATTTCAAAATACTAGTTTGTTATATATAAAAGTTAATGTTTAAACAACTACGTCCCCTCAAAGTTAATAAGTAAAAGTAGTTCAAATAGCAGATGTTTTTGAGCAATTGTTAGCAGAAACATAGGCCACTTTCATGTTATTACTTTACTATAGTTGTCAAATTACAACCACAATTCACCCTAAAATTTCCATTACTAAGCAAATTTTGTCCCACTTTATGATCTTTTTTGCCACAGTTGTTATGTGAATCATTTCAATTAAATTAGTAATATGGTTGTTAAGTAAGTCTGGCTTCCCCATTGACTTTGCTGGTCAGAAAGTCTCAAAAGGTGATCACATGACCTAGGCCGCTGCAACCATGATAAATATATTCCACACATTTGCCAAGTGTCCAAATGTTGATCATATGACCATGGGGTTGCTGCAACAGTCATATACAAAATGGTCATAAGTCACTTTTTTCAGTGCCATTGTAATTTTCTACTTATACAATTAGTATAAGTAAATATCGATTAGAATTCATCAATCCAATAATTAATTAATTAATTAATATAAATTAAATAATAGATTAATCATAAATACTTAAAACAATCATTCATTGAAACACAGTGATACACAGAGGGAGGAGGAGATTGAGAGAGAGATAAGAGAGAGATAAGAGACAATCTGTGTGTGTGGGGGGGGAACGTGTGTGTGTATGTGTGGTGCGCTTTCACTCCCTGCCTCTGCCTCTTTCTCACTTTCAGAAAGCCCTGCCTGCTCTCTTTTGGGCTTTTTGCAGCTGTTTTCCCCCTTCCTTTTGTAGCAGCAATGGGCGCAACTTCTACCTCCTCTTCCTTCTTATCTCGTGCGCACCCTCCCCCCCCCCCCCCGACTCCACTACAGTCAGTCAGGGGGACAGGAGATGAGGAGGGAAGCCTGCACCACAGATTACGGTCATTGCTCCATTGCCTATTTCCCATAAAAAACTTGGATAGGTCTGATGGCGGATTGTCATGTGACTGGGTGGAGTGAGTGACATTGAGTTGGCCACACCCACCCAGGTTTTGTGGCTCCAGGTGTTTTGTTTTCTCTGGGAAACTGGCCCGTGGCTCTTTGACTATTTAAGTTAATACCTTCCAATTCTTTCAAGCAACTCTTTCTAGCACGCAGTCTCCTCGGCTAATGGCAGCTAGCCGCCTTCGCATCACTGATGGTGGAGGCTCCAGGTCTGGTCAACCCTGGGCTTTGCCGACCCCAAACAGGGACCAAACCAAGTCCCTTTCTTCCCTTCCCCTTCAGGGAGGTTTGGGCCGATTCAAACTGAATCAGCACCCCCAAACAGTGGGGATTTGGAAATTCTCCGCAGGAACGAGAGAACCGCCGTTGCCACCAAGGCACTGACCATGCCCCTCTCTCCTCATAAGGCTTACGCCTTAGTACCCTCACTTTTTTCTCTTATGATTTTCTCTAACTCTATCTCCTCCCTAAATAATGCTTCTTTATTCTCCGTTTCATTCAGATATTTACATATTGCATTTATTTGTAGCCATCTTCCCTTACCCAACCACCATTCTATACAATTTCTACTTGGCCCCCATACTTCTCATATAAATGTTCTGTCTTGGGACCGATTAATTTATCTAAATTGCTCCTATTCCACCTTATTTGAAAATAACTGTTCTATCTTAATTATCCCTCTTCCCTTCAACTCTCCTATTTAGATTTGTTTCATCTCTATTATTACATATAACAATGACAGTTTTGATTTATATAATCTTATTTTCCCCTACCATTTTTTCCAAATTTCCATAGTCCCTTTCATGGACCTATAATTTATCTAAATCGCTCCTATTCCACCTTATAAAAATTAATTCTCTATTCTTCATCCCATTTATCTCTTTTTCCTATTTCACCCATTTATTTTCAAATAATTGCAGCTTCATTAATCTTTCAATTTGAAATGCTTCTCTATACAACTCCAAACAAGGAATTCCCCACCCGCCCTCTTTTTCATTCACTTTTAACCACTTTTTCCTTATTCTCGGTCTCTTTTCTTCTTCTACGCAATAATAAAGTTTTGTATTCCACTCCCTAAACTTTGATGCTAATAAACCCCCTGGCAATACCTGAAACAGGTACATAATTTTGGAACTATAATCATTTTTAATGCTCTTATTTTAGCCATCTCCTTAGCCTTTTCTCTTTCCAGCTCATATAGAAACATAGAAGACTGACGGCAGAAAAAGATCTCATGGTCCATCTAGTCTGCCCTTATACTATTTCCTGTATTTTATCTTAGGATGGATATATGTTTATCCCAGGCATGTTTAAATTCAGTTACTGAGGATTTACCAACCACGTCTGCTGGAAGTTTGTTCCAAGGATCTACTACTCTTTCAGTGAAATAATATTTCCTCACGTTGCTTTTGATCTTTCCCCCAACTAACTTCAGATTGTGTCCCCTTGTTCTTGTGTTCACTTTCCTATTAAAATACACTTCCCTCCTGAACCTTATTTAACCCTTTAACATATTTAAAGGTTTCAATCATGTCCCCCCTTTTCCTTCTGTCCTCCAGACTATACAGATTGAGTTCATTAAGTCTTTCCTGATACGTTTTATGCTTAAGACCTTCCACCATTCTTGTAGCCCGTCAGAAATCACTACCCCTAAATCCTTCTCTTCTGAAGTTTTTGCTAACACAGAACTGCCAATGCAATACTCAGATTGAGGATTCCTTTTCCCCAAGTGCATTATTTTACATTTGGAAACATTAAACTGCAGTTTCCATTGCTTTGACCATTTATCTAGTAAAGCTAAATCATTTACCATATTACAGACCCCTCCAGGAATATCAACCCTATTGCACACTTTAGAGTCATCGGCAAATAGGCAAACCTTCCCTACCAAACCTTCCCCTATGTCACCCACAAACATATTAAAAAGAATAGGACCCAGAACAGACCCTTGTGGCACACCGCTTGTAACCTATCTCTGCTCAGAATACTCACCATTAACAATAACTCTCTGATGTCTATGCTTCAGCCAGCTTGAAATCCACTGAACTATCCAGGGATTAAGTCCAATCTTCACTAATTTATCTATCAGCTCTTTATGTGGAACCATATCAAAGGCTTTGCTGAAGTCCAGATAGGCAATATCCATGGCACCACCTTGATCCAACACCTTTATGACATAGTCAAAGAAATCAATGAGATTAGTCTGACATGATTTGCCTTCAGTAAAGCCATGCTGATTTGGGTCCAATAAGTTATTGTTTTTTAGGTGCTGATTTATCCTCTTTTTGAGTAGAGTCTCCATCATTTTAACTATAACTGATGTCAAGCTAACTGGCCTGTAGTTACCAGCTTCTTCTCTACTGCCCTTCTTGTGGATAGGCACAACACTGGCCATTCTCCAATCCTCAGGAACATCTCCTGTTAACAGGGATTGGTTAAACAAATCAGTCGGGGGTAGCAATGACAGATCTGAGTTCTTTACGAACTCTGGGGTGGATGCCATCTGGACCCATTGCCTTATTTATCTTTAATCGTTCAAGTTCTTCTAAGACATTGGCTTCTAAGATCACTGGAGCTGAATCCATACAGCTGGAAGCAATGCTATATCCCTCTATAGTATTATTTTGTAAGGTGTCTTTTGAGAAAACTGAACAGAAGTAGCTATTGAAATGGTCAATGATCTCCTTATTCCCATCAATGCATGTATTATTCCCGGTACTAAGCTTCGTGATGCTGCAGGTTTTTCTTCTTCCTATCACTAATATATCTGAAGAAAGTTTTATCCCCCTACTTTACAGATTTAGCAATTTCAACATTTTCCTCCATATTTGTCTATAATTCTCCTCCTCAATTTTCGCTGGGTTTCTCAATAACCAAATTCCCAAATATTTAATTTTCTTTAATCCTAAATTCAACCCTGATTCTTTCCTAATTTCTATCTGCTCTCTTGGACCTGTATTTAAACACATAATCTCTGATTTTTCCATATTGACCGACAATCCCGATTCCTGTTTAAACTCTGGCAAAATATTTCTTATACCTTTAATCATCTCCATCGTGATCTGGGTCACTATAATTGCATCATCTGCAAATAGGTTTAATTTCATTTCTAATTCCCCTATTTTATAACCTACCCAAGTATTGTTTTGTCTTATCTTATTAGCCCCGGCCCTCTGGAACCAACTCCCCCCAGAGATTAGAATTGCCCCCACCCTCCTTGCCTTTCGTAAGCTACTTAAAACCCACCTCTGCTGTCAGGCATGGGGGAATTGAGATCCTCTTTCCCCCTAGGCCTTTACAATTCTATGCACGGTATGTATGTATGTATGTATGTATGTATGTATGTATGTATGTATGTTTGGTTTTTATATTAATGGATTTTTAATCGTTTTTAGTATTGGATTACTATTGTACACTGTTTTATTGTTGCTGTTAGCCGCCCCGAGTCTCCGGAGAGGGGCAGCATACAAATAAAATAAAATAAAATAAAATAAATAAATAAAGTCTCTACTGCTATTACAAATAACTTTGGAGCTAAAAAGCATCCCTACTTGGTGCCGTTTTGTATTTTAAGTCTCTGCGTTCTTTGTCCATTCACCCTTATATACGCTTCATTCCCTTTATAAATCTGTTTAATAATTCCACAAAATTTGTCAAAAACTGTGTGTGTCTTATATTTCACTTGTAGCCTCATCTACCTGCCAGTCCTCACCCTTCAGAGATTTTCGGCCTCCACACATTGTAGTTTTGGGCGGTTCCAGGCAACAGGGATCCTTACTTCCACTCATGGCCAGGGGAAGGTAGGGACTCAGTTGGCAAAGTGGGTGCTGCGCATGAGGCATAAGGCAATGTGACTCACCACTTGGCCTGGTAAGGAAAGTATTTTTAGGTGGCAGCACTATAATCCTCTTTCAATTCCAAAATGGAGCATGTGGAGACCAAAAAAGAGCATTGCATTTCAGGTGGCAGGCAGTTCTGGTTGGCCTTGCCGCCCAAAAAGTTTTTCCTCCTTGATTCCAGAAATGGGGCTTGCAACCAGAGCTGCCCACCGCCTGAAATGCAATGCTCTGTTTGGTCTCCGCATTGTTTGTTTGATTGATTGATTGATTTACATGCCGCCCTTCTCTGAGGACTCGGGGCGGCTTACAACATATAAAAGAAAAACAATACAATATAAGTGTCCTAAATCCAATTAATTTCAACTAACTAATCTAATCTAAAATCCCCAGTTACATTAAAAGTCAGTCATTCCCATTCAAACAACAAACATACATAACATTTGTCGGCCAGGGGGCTGGAGTATAATAGCCCCAAGCCTGGCAGCATAGAAGAGACTTCATACTCTTGCGGAAGGTAAGGAGGGTGGGGGCAGTACAAATCTTTGGAGGGAGCTGATTCCAGAGGGCCAGAGCCCCCACAGAGAAGGCTCTTCCCCTAGGCCCCGCCAAGCGATATTTTCTACTTGATGGGACCTGGAGAAAACTGACTCTGTGAGACCTTACTGGTCACTGGGACTCATGCGGTAGGAGGTGATCCCGCAAGTAATCTGGTCCAATACCATATAGGACTTTATAGGTCATAACCAACACTTTGAATTGCTCCCGGAAAGCAGTCGGCAGCCAATAGAGTCCGTGGAGTCCTGGGCATGTCTAGAAAGTCCCATGACCACTCATGTGGCTGCATTTTGCATGATTTGCAGTTTCCAAACACTCTTCAAAGGTAGCCTCATATAGAGAGCATTGCAGTAGTCGAACCTCGAGATGAGAAGGGCATGAGTGACTGTGAGTAGAGACTCCCTGTCCAAATGGGGCCGCAACTGGTGCACCAGGCAAACCTGGGCAAAAGCCCCACTCCCCTCGTCACAGCCAAAATGCTCCATTTTTGGAATCATGGCGCTTCTGCCTGAAAACATTTTCCTCCCCAGGCCAAGCAGCGAGTCACCTTGCCTTATGCCTCCTGTGCAGTGCCCACATTGCCAAATAAGTCCCCACCTGAAAGACAATGTTCTGTTTTAGCCTCTTCATTTCCCATTTTTGGAATGGGGATAGGTGGACGGCGGGTGGGTCCGGCCAGCGCTGCAGCCCGAAAACACTTTTCTCTCCATTCCAAAACTGCCGCATGAGGAAGCAAAAAAAGAGCATCGCGTTTCAGGCAGTGGATGGTTCTGGCTGGCGTTGCAATCCGAAAACACTTTCCTTCCCGATTTCAAACGCGGGGCAGCTGCCTGCTGCCCGAAACATAATGCTCTTTTTTGATCTCTGTACGCTCCATTTTTGGAATGGGGAGGAAATTTGATTGACCTGGGCACTGAAATAGTAATCAAAATATTGAAATAACTTGAGTCTTCTGGCACCAATTGCCCAGCATTTCAGCACACATCACCAGCAAAATCAATAAATAAAAATCTCCGAATCAAGGTCTCAAGAAACCTGATTTAAGGAATCGGGTGGGACAATCGTGAATCTCTGTGGCTCTTTTGTCACTTGGGAGTTGCTCTCTGCAAAGGTTCAGGAAGCTTGCCCAGAATCCCAGCAGTGTGTTTATGAGATGGTAGTGTCCAAAAGGATTGAAATGCTGCCTATCAGGTCTTGCTGCAAGAAAGCCAGGCTTTCAGTGGCTAGAACTACTATAGGAAGAAAGATAGTGGGGATGGGGGTCTCAGAAGTGGAGCCTACTCTGCCAAATCCCTCTTCTGCCCCCATAAAAAATCATTTCCCATGCCATCCATTCCAGTTAAATGCCCAGAATTGTTTTTTTCTTGTTTTGCTCCCCCAAAATTAAGGTGTGCCCTATACTCCTGTGCATTTTATTCTTCAAAAAATACAGTAAGGATGATTCATAGTAGTTGCATCTGTTACCCTATTCTCTGATGCTCTGCTAAGGAGAGTCCAAAATGGGTAAATTCTAGTCAGTTGCTAGGGACTGAGTTTTAACTTATTCAAATTGAAGAGCGCCCTCTAGCTGCCCAGAAGGTCAGTTTTTAAAACTCAATCATAGTATAAGGATGTGTGTTCCTTAAAATCTAGTTTGAAACTAGCTCAACTATTTAAGTGGCATTTTGATATTGATGGAGTTGCCCCATTCCGAGGTCACTGTTACAGACACACAGTATTTTATTTTGAAATTCTCAGAGGCAAAATATGGTGGGTTTTTTAAAAACCAAAATTTCTTTACTGCAGATTAAGATCAGAAAAACAATATCAATCACCCAATTTCTTAATATACTTTAATTTTCATGTCTCTCAGCTGTGTAAAAACCTTTGGTAGCTTATAATTAAAAAGAAAAATAACAAATATCAAAAGAAAAATGCAACCTACTGAAAAAAAACATGGTTTCTTCCCTTTGGCAAGAGCGATAGAAATTTGAGGAGGGATGATTGATTATTAAATATGGATTTGACTATGCAATGATAATAAAAGATATATCTAGATGTTCTTTAATATTAGGATGTATTAATTTGTAAAATTGGATTAGAATTTTAGAATTATATAGAATTACATAGTTAAAATTAATGGAAGATACATGGGATAAATAAAGGGTTTATGATATGTACTGTATGATTTTATGACTTTGCATTATGAATTTAAAATATACTTGGAAATGTAGAAGATTGATGAAAGTTAATAATAGTAAATGCTAAGTGCCTGAAAATTAATTGAGCTTGGAAATATTGAATGAAATTATAGAAAAGTAAATATGGAAATATTCAGATGTGTTCAAATAGATTTTCATAGTATTATTAGATTACTATAATACTATGATAAATGTTTAAGAAATGAAGATTTTAAAACATGGATTTATTAATAATTGTGTTGTTGGTTTTGCTGGTTGTTTTAGTTTTAATAGTAATAGATTTTGGGTTTTTTTTAATTATTAGTTTCTTTTAATAAAAAAGAAGGGATTTATTTTTCCTAATTAGGAAAAAATTGTATAAGGGTTTTTTGTTTCTTTTAAGAAGAATGTATAAGAAAGAGGAGTAGGCATGACAGCCTATCTGGATTTATAAGAGGATAATGATATTAATTGAAATATAAAATAACAGAATAATTTAGTGGGAAGGGACCTTATTCTGCCCCAGCACCGAGCCCCAAATAATTATGCAATAAGTTTCCTTGGGTGACATCTGTGAAAAAAAATCAGGCACTCAGGCATGAAAATTTATTTATTTATTTATTCATTGATTGATTGTTCTGCCGGGCTCTCTGGTATGAGCCTCACGAAAATTCAAGGGTACAAATTTCAGACACACACACATTTGAAAATTCAAAACAATGTTCTTTATCACAAAATTCAAAAGAAACAAAACACCTTCTTTGTATTGCAAAGAGCACTCGTCCCAAAACAACCTTGTAGGCTGTACAATGCCCTTAATCAGTCCTTAAGTACTTAGCTAGCAGCTGTGAAGAAACCTCACAGCCCTCCTTCCAACGAAGTGAGACACACATACTTTGCTCTGGTTTCAAAGGCATGAAAAATCAACAAATAAAGTCTGGAAAAGAGCAAAACACGGTCCTGAAGAACTGCGATCAGATAATCTTCCACAATGGCCAAACCAACACGCAGCTGTTTGTATCAGTAGTTCTAATTACTAGAACCCCACTCAAACACAGGTGGCCTCTCTTATCTCCTGTAATATGTCCTCAATTGGTCTCTTCTACGCATAACTCTGCGTCTGCGTGGGTCCAACACGTCCGCATCCGAATCGACCGAAGATAATGGAGATTGGCTTCCTGGGCTGTGTGCCAAGCCCCCCTCTTCCAAGACACCCCCACCTTCTTCGTCCGAGGAAACTGCACTACCTGCCTCTGTTGGCAATAAAACAGGCCTATGACATGTTGATGTTTCCCCTGCATCCACCTCCACATTACTTGGGGCAGGAGCTGGGCCAGAGCCAACCACAACAATTTATTTATTAATTATTCTATGTCGCCCAGTCCCAAAGGGACTGCCGCTCAAACACTATACTTTTCCACCCACACCGAAAAAAATTAGAACATTTCTCAGCACCCTTGGAGACAAGATGCAGTGTGCCTGCAGCCAATTTCATTGTGGCTTGTTGTGAAAAAGTTATGATTGTGTAATTTAACTTCTGCAATTCACTGCTAGTTGAGTTAGACTGTTTACCAATTCACCTGGGGGTGAGTTCCTCTCCCCCATATGGAGGGATCGTTATTGGCAAGGCCTACTAGAACTTTTTCCTTGTGGTTTATTTTGGCCTACCTTACCTCCAGCTTATACATATACCATCATGACTGAAAACGGGGATCCAGACCCTGGGGAGAAGGTTTCCACCACTCCCACTCCCATGAAAGCCAAGGAGATAACTCATTCATCTGAGGGCAAGGACTCTAGAGAAACAGATAGAGCAGACACAAAAGCAGGCCTTTGTTCCAGCTTTTTCTCAAATTCAGCTACCTTTAGCTTTGACTTTGCAACCAATACTATTATCACCATTGGCCCACCTTGCAGGGATGGCCACAGATAGGGATTGGTCCCCTGACCATCTAGGGATGGCACAGCCTCTAGCACCTACCGATGCCTTGGGTCCTCAGAGGGTGGAAGGCACCATTCCAACTCAGACCCAATTCCAAACAGCTGCAAGGGCTGTTCCTTCAGCACATTCATGCCAATGGCAACAGGCCTATGTCCTGATATTGACACCTGGCAACAACTCCTGCCATCTCTACAGGATATGATTGCAAGCTCAGGGCATTTCAACTGGTATGCAACAGTGTTCTCCCTTCTCCAGTGTTAGAGCCCCAGCACAGGAAGTATGGTCTGCGGCCGTAGCATACTCATGCCTTGTCCCAGGAAGACAAAAGTATCCCAGATAAGGATTTTTCTGAAGATGAGGATGTGGTCCTAAACAGCCAGCCTATATTGGACTGTTCAAGCCAGCTTTGTTTAAAAATGTATTACACAAAGCTTAGATGACTGCCAATTTAGGGGTGGCTGACAAATCATCTGAACCATCCATTGGCATTGATCCAACAGCTGGTCTTTTTGCTGAGCCAGAAAGGGAGTCAGATGTTTTCCCTCCCTTAAAGATCTTTATTGACAACATCAAATGAGCCTGGAGCCAACCAGTGGTGGCTCCGGGCCCATCAGCCACAGAATGTAAGTTCTATGATTTGCCCCTGAAATAGAAGGTGTGTTGCAGTTTCCGCCCTTGGACCCACCAGTGGCCAGCCTGGTCTATGGCAATATTCCCAGGTGAGATTGCAGAGGGCCTTAAACCCAAGGACCGCAAGGTGGAGCTTTTATTTCAAAAGGCATATCAGATGGCTGTTTGGGTCCTGTTGGCTTCTATGGCTGCATCCCTCTTCAAACGCCTCCTTGTAGTGAGCCGGAAGGGATCCCTCTCTCAATGAAGCATTGGTAATCTGAACCCAGCTCTGTGTCACATCCCTACTGGCCGAAACCAGCCTGGAGGGACACGGGTCAAACAGACAGGTGGCGGAACTCACAGCTCCAATTGCCTTGTCCACTTCATCAGGTGTCATCAGGTCAAACTCACTCCAAACCGGATGGACTACGATGAGCCTCTGTCACCTCGACTGACGTCAGCCGCCTCTGTACTCCAATTGGAGTCAAGATCAATCCGGATTTGAGCTATTTTATCTGCGCAAAACTTGTTAAATGCCTCAGCACTACCCTGCAAGGGTTCCTCAACTCCCCACGGATTAAAGAGGAAGCGAGTCACCCTAAACAGGGCGGCTGGGTGGGATTCCGCAAACACAATCAGGCCGACATTGTATGCACATCTTGTCGACCTGATTGCCACTTTGTAAATCTTAATATGAGCTTTTACAAGTGTTCAGTTAGATTTGGATCTGGTTTTCCTCCAACACTTCTCTAGACTTCTCTTCTGTCGTTTCATTCACCGGAGCTCCTCAATAAACCAAGGAGATCTCTAGGGTCTGTTGCCACAGAGAGGTCGCAAAGGTCTCCGACGCAGCTGTATTCAAGGCTGCAGCAAGGGACTCTGCCGAACTGTGTACAAACGAATCTGGCAGAACCCCAAGCGCCCTTTGGAAACCTTCTGGATCCATCAGGCATCTGGGGCGGAACCTCCTAATCGGTTCCGCCTCCCTGTGGGGAAGGATTGGAACCTTAAAATCGAGCCGCAATAGAAAATGATCTGACCATGACAAAGGCAACATCTCTAAGCCCCTTAATATCAGATCATTACTCAGCTGCCCTGAGAGGAATACCATGTCGAGAGCGTGCCCCCTCTCATGGGTTGGACCCTGAATTACTTGAGTCAGATCCCTGGTTGCCATGATGGCCATCAACTCCTACGCCAACCCGGAGGATTCACCGAGTGACAGCAGATTAAAATCCCCCAAGACAATAAGTCTGGGGTACTCCACCTCCAACCTGGCTACCTCCTTGAGTAGTGCAAGCAGGGCTGTTGATAGGCAGCTGGGAGGCAGGTACATGAGCAACAAGTCCACCTGTACCCCTAGGCCCAAACTCATAAGAAGGGACTCACAACCCACAATCTCAGGGGCAGCAAGCCTACACAGCTTGATGGTCTTTCTGGCTATAATTCCCACCCCTCCCCCCTTTCCTGGGGTCGCGGCTTGTGCCACACCTGGAACCCAGCTGGGAACCTTTCAGAGAGAGGAACTCCTCCCTCTGAACCCAGTGAGGTCTGAGTCACACATGCCAGGTCTGCCTCCTCCTCCAGGAGTAAATCCTGGATGAGGGGAACTTTATTTATAGCAGACCTGGCATTAAGCAGCAACAGCCTGAGTCCGTGGCCAGATTTTGCTTGTCACCAGTTCTCTGGGCTGAGTCCATGGGGCCAGAGAAGCAGCAGTCCCTTGTTCTCCGAGAGTGGCCTACCCCATGTCTCCCGCCATATCTGCCTCTCCCCAGCAAGATCGGAATATTCCGGCCCTCTACCACCCCAGAGATAGGCTCCCCCACTCCTCCTGCCTTCAGGCCGCCAGGTAGACTGACCCTTCCATTCATCCCATTCATTTCAAACATTCAAACTTCCAGTCATATCCATTCATCTAATATTAAAATCAATCTTCCTTAATTATTTCAGTTAATTAATTTACTTAAAATACAACAATAATAAAAATATACATTTAAAATTAATATTTTGTCAAACCACTCATTTCTCTCCATCTGAACAAAAGCCATTCACTCCAACATTCAACCTATCATATAACATATATACATCCAATCATATAGCTAATTGATATAAATTAGTATAAAACATTAAAATGTTGAAAATAGTTACCCATGCCCACCAAGGTTAATAAACGTAATCTGCCTTGCCCTTTTTTGCAATCTAATAATTGATGTAGACACAAAAGCAAGGATAATCTGGGCTCTTCCAAGGTAGACTCTAGTCCAGGTTGCATCAGCTGAAAAGGTTGTCAAAATCAAATAGTTCCCCTGAGCTGATGTTAAATCAGTCAGTTTCGTTCCTGTGATAATAATCATACCAATGCTAGATAAAAACCTGAAAAAATAAAGGAGTCCCCTGCGAGAATTCCTCCCCACTATGTCTGAAGTCTCCATAACAATAAAGGCTGAAATTCCAAATAAGCAAAAGTTCACTAGTATGATAGTCAGCGTCTGAGTCTTGAGAGTTGGATATAAGTTCTCATTATCTAAGGGTATAAGTTCAATCCTCCTCTCTCCATATTCAATGGTTGTTTGGTTAACCTCCTGGAGTCAAGTCTATCCTGATGATGTTCAAAAGATGGCTAATTTATTCCTCTCCGACAGTTGTCCACACCAGCCTCTCCCTCCACGCTCCATATATCACCTTCAGATTTGCTCGGGTGCTTGGCTGTTGCTGTTACTGCTCTCCTCGCAAACATCAGATTTCTTGCAGCCAGTTCTTACAATGCTTATTTCTTACTCACCAATTCCAATGACCTTAAAAGTCACTTCAGTCACTTTTAAAAGTTCTGTTATGTCAGTCACCAGTACTCCAGCTGATATTCCCTAGGAAATTTGCTATTTAAAAGCTGTTTAATAAAATCAAAGGAAGATGCTCACTGTTTCTTACTGCTGCTACTCCCTGCCACTTGCAACTGCCATTTTCATGTCTTTCTGCTTCCCTCGTTATCAGCCTTCGGGGGGGGGGGAGTTAGTCTGATATCAATTGCTTCTGGCAGCTTTGACACCAGTATCCAGTCCACAGATGAATAGAGACCCTGGCCTGATGTTTAGGTGGGGAAAGGATAGGTCAAGCTTGGTACAGATGGAAACATTTGCCATTGTAGCTGGTGGGAGCCGCTCCTAAATCTCCTCCTTTGCATCCACCGAAACTTTACTTCTATCTTACTTGCAATGTGAAAAGAACACTTATTTTTAATTCCATTACCAGAAATTATTTTTACTCTTGATGATTATAGATCTTTTCCACTCTATTATCATTTTATGACATTACATTAGTAGGATATATTAGTATGACATTTCACCTGACTTAGCTTATGGGGAGATGTTGCTGACTTGATTATCCATGTACAATATTATTTTGATTGATTGATTGATTATATACCATCAAGTTGTTATGATCTATCTGTAACCTGATCTTTTGAATCTTCTAATGGTGTCCTCATTGCTACTGTAATTGAATCCATTCACCCTACTGCAGATTGTCCCCTTCTATAATCTTTCACTACCATGTAATTTTATATATTCTCTCTTCTCTATTTCCAGGATGGCACAAAACAAAAAAGGGAACGGAAAAAAACAGTCTCGTTCAGCAGCATGCCTACTGAGAAGAAGATAAGTAGTGCAAGTGACTGTATCAATGCTATGGTTGAAGGTTCAGAACTGAGAAAAGTTCGATCCAACTCTCGGATATACCATCGATACTTTCTTTTAGATGCAGATATGCAGTCACTAAGATGGGAACCTTCAAAAAAGGATCCTGAAAAAGCAAAGATTGACATCAAATCAATCAAAGAAGTGAGAATAGGGAAAAATACAGACATTTTTCGTAGCAATGGAATTTCTGACCAAATTTCAGAAGATAGTACATTTTCTATTATTTATGGAGACAATTATGAATCTCTGGATCTAGTTGCAAACACTGCAGATGTTGCAAATATTTGGGTTACTGGCTTAAGGTACTTGATATCTTATGAAAAACATACATTGGATATGCTAGAAAGTAGTCAGGATAAAATGCGTACCTCATGGGTCTCCCAAATGTTTAATGAAACAGATATAGATCATATGGGGCGGATATCCTTGGGCAAAGCTGTGCAGTTTATAAAAAATTCAAATCCTGGTTTAAAAACAAATAAAATTGAATTAAAATTCAAGGAACTGCAGCGATCAAAAAACAAATGCGATACAGAAATCACAAAGAATGAATTTATTGAAGTTTTCCATGAGCTTTGCACTCGTCCTGAGATATATTTCTTACTAGTTCAGTTTTCTAGTAATAAAGAATTTCTTGATACCAAGGACCTTATGATATTTTTAGAAGCAGAACAGGGTATGGCTCATGTCACAGAGAAGGCTAGCCTTGATATTATTCACAAATTCGAACCATCTAAAGAAGGTCAAGAAAGAGGCTGCCTCTCCATAGATGGCTTTACAAATTATCTTACTTCCCCAGAATGTCATATATTTGATCCAGAGCATAAAAAAGTGTGCCAAGATATGAACCAGCCTTTATCTCATTATTTCATAAATTCTTCTCACAACACATACTTAATAGAAGATCAGTTTCGAGGACCATCTGATATCACTGGTTATATTCGTGCTCTAAAAATGGGATGTCGCAGTGTTGAGTTGGATGTGTGGGATGGTCCTGACTATGAGCCTGTAATTTATACAGGTCACACAATGACTTCACAAATAGTTTTCCGAAGTGTAATTGACATAATTAACACATATGCATTTTTCGCCTCGGAGTATCCTCTTATTTTATGTTTGGAAAATCATTGTTCCCTCAGGCAACAAAATGTGATGGTCCAGCATATGAAGAAAATCCTGGAGGATAAACTATATACAAATCCTCCAAATACAGAGGAACCTTATTTACCATCTCCTGAATATCTTAAAGGAAAAATACTAATTAAAGCCAAGAAGTTATCATCTAATTGTTCTGGCCTAGAGGGAGATGTTACAGATGAAGATGAAGGAGCAGAAATGTCACAGAAAATGGGAAAAGAGGCAGCGGAACTACAGAATGTTATTCTAATAAAACGATTTCAACTTTGTAAAGAACTATCAGAACTGGTAAGTCTATGTAAATCAGTTCAGTTCAAAAATTTTCAGGTTTCATTTCAACTTCAGAAGCACTGGGAAATATGTTCTTTTAATGAAGTGCTTGCTACCAAATATGCCAATGAACATCCTGGAGACTTTGTGAATTATAATAAACGCTTTCTTGCAAGAGTTTTCCCAAACCCTATGAGGATTGATTCAAGCAATATGAACCCACAGGATTTTTGGAAATGCGGCTGTCAAATTGTGGCAATGAACTTTCAGACACCTGGACTGATGATGGATCTCAACATTGGCTGGTTTCGACAAAATGGCAATTGTGGCTATGTGTTGCGGCCTGCTATCATGCGGGAGGAAGTATCTTTCTTTAGTGCAAATACAAAGGACTCTGTGCCTGGTGTATCACCCCAACTTCTTCATGTTAAGATTATTAGTGGGCAAAATTTTCCAAAGCCAAAAGGTTCAGGTGCCAAAGGTGACATAGTAGATCCTTATGTATATGTAGAAATCCATGGGATTCCAGCAGACTGTGCAGAACAAAGAACAAAAACTGTCCACCAAAATGGAGACAATCCTATTTTTGATGAGAGTTTTGAATTTCAGATTAATCTACCTGAACTAGCTATGGTACGCTTTGTTGTGTTAGATGATGATTACATTGGAGATGAATTCATTGGGCAGTACACAATTCCTTTTGAATGCTTACAACCAGGTTATCGTCATATCCCACTTCAGTCTCTAACAGGAGAAGCTCTAGCATATGCTTTCTTGTTTGTTCATGTTGCTATTACTAATCGAAGAGGTGGAGGGAAACCTCATAAACGGGGACTTTCTGTTAGAAAAAGCAAGAAATCCAGGGAATATGCCTCTATGAGGACTTTGTGGATTAAAAGTATTGATGACGTATTCAAGAATGCTCTTCAGCCCATATGTGATGCCACAGATTTGAGAGAAAATATGCAGGTATGACTTTCCATCTTCTTTCATAGCAATAGTACTTAGACTTATATACCACTTTACAGTGCTTTACAGTGTCCTCTAAGCAGTTTACTGAGGCAGTATATTGTCATCAGCAATTTGGGTTCTTTTACCCACTTCGGAAGAATGGAAAGCTGAGTCAGCCTTGAACCTGGTGAGATTTGAACTGTCAAATTGCTGTCAGCAGAAGTAGCCTGCAATACTGCACTCTAGCCACTGCGGCACCAAGGCTTATAGGCAGGATATGGTATTTCGGCCAGGCAATCATTTTCAGCTCAATGTACCACACAGTTGGAGGAAAAAATTTGAAAGAAAATAGGAAGGAGGAGTATTGTGTATATTCATCATTATTATAAAATAATACAGGTGGGATAAAAAAATATAATAAAGAGCATATTCAAGAAAATGAAATGTAAGCAGATTATTTTTATTTTAAGATTGAATATTTTTACTGAGGGTATATAACCTCTTCAGTAAATAGTGCTTATGTAAACTTGGAATACATAGAGATGAGAAGAAGCTTTTAATTGTAACTTAACATTCAGTCAATAATTAAACGTCAGTCCTTCAGTATAAAAATTGTTGCCAGATAATATCCTTGGGCAATTTTCCGAAAGAAAACTGGCACAGGGAATTAAAATAGCTGATGAATCCAAACACCATGTAAACTTATGTCAATCAAGTAAATGAACCTATTTCCTTATTTTAGCAGTGTGTTTAACACAGTAATTTCAAGTTTAAAATGATGGATTGTTTTTCTTCCTTATGAAATAGCAGTTGTCTATTTTTAGCAATAATTTGCAATGTACAGTGGTACCTTGTCTTGCGAACACCTCATCATACGAACTTTTCGTGATACGAACCCGATGTTTAAGATTTGTTTGTCTCGTCTTAAAAAACATTTTCACCTTACGAACCCGAGCCCGGGTACGTGAGCTCTCTCACTGCGTGTGCACTCTTATGGCCGCAGGGATTCCCCTGCTTAGTGACTGCCCTGCCAGGTTTTCCCCCCTGCTTGCCGCCCCGCCGGGATTCCCTGCATGCCGCCATTTTGTGACTGCCCCTGCTGGGTTTTCTCCTTGCTTGTGGCCCCCACCTGGATTCCCCGCCTGCCGCCGCTGCAGGGATTCCCCAGTTTTGTGATGGTAATAAGAATGGGTTGACCTTGCGCTCTCTCTTGGGACCCACGTCCTTAATCGGGGCTCTCCTCATCTCCCATCCCCCAGTTGCCCTCTGCTGCAGATTCACTGGGGAGGGGACGGTGGGTTGCCCTGCCTGCCTTTATGGCCACTGCAGGCGTGGAGAAGGAGGGAGGGTGAGACAGTGGAAGGTGCTCTTGTTCCAGCTGCACTTTTGTGCCCAAGGATGGCCAAGTTTCCCGTTTCCCTTGCACCTCACAATTCCCTTTTGGCGGGGCAGGTGGGGTGAGAGCATGAAAAAGCGTTTCTCAACCACCCTCCCATCACCATCACCATTCTCTCGATAGGACCCCTCCCTAGATACCTGAGCCCCCCCCCAACTCTTTGCATCTTTGCCTCCTTTGTCAGATAAGGCGATCACGCCATGCAAACGAAATGGGAAATTTAGCCAGCTTGGAACAATAGAGCGCCTTCCATCATCTCCCCCTCCCTCCTTCTCCATTGCATCTGGAAGGAGAGTCCAACATGGGTAATACTCCAATTCTATTGGTAGAGACTGAGTTAAGATTAACATATTAATGAGCACCGCCCCCTCTGCTCTCCCCATGAGCCAGTTTTAAAACTCAGTCTTAGAGTAGAGACATACTGAGTTGTAGCTTAGGGGTTTTTAGTAACCTTAAAATAATAAAAATAAATATGTAAAATGTTGTTACCGTTTTAATCCTTTTCTTTGTTTTTCAGACGCTGCAATGGAAGAGGAACAGACGGTCAGGGGTCTCTGCCCTCAGCGGGCAACACCCCCAACGAACCTTCTCAGGGGTTGTTGCTTTCCCCCAGTGGGAGCACCCCGAAGAGAAGCAACCAGCCTGGGGGTCCCTGGTCTCCGAGACCATACCGGGGCTGTCAGCCAAAGGTGGGGGGGTCCGCCCCCCCCACTGGGAGGCTTGAAGGCGTCTCGCACGGAGCGAGGAAAGCCGAGCGCCTTACAGCTGACAGGGAGGTCAGCGCCGAGCCGCGGCAGACGCGAGGAGATCGGAGCGTCTCCAAGCTGCCGGAGAAGCCGGAACAGCTACCGCCGCGCCCGCCGCAACCGCCGCAACCGCCAGAGCCCCTCGCGGGGTCGAAGCGGGCAAGAACCGGCCTGAGGAGCCGGGAGAGGGCAAAGAAGACCCACTCTCCAGCCGCCCGGCGACGGAGGGACCCAGCAGCGGTCCGGAAGGTCGCGGAGGCTGGGCACCGCCATTTTGGGGAGCGGCTAGAGCGGCAAGCGCCTTTTTGGCGCGAAAAACAGCTGGGCAGGCGGCGAAAGAGCGCGAATGAGCCAGATGGCTCTAGTGCGCAGGGGCAGACCCGGGGAGACCCGAGACGCCATTTTGGGAGCTTTTGCTGACGAGGCAGGCGAGAACCAAGCCACCGGAGGTCAGCCAACATTTAGCCTGATATAATTCACTCCCAACCGTGAGTAATATGGAGGAGAATCAGGGAAAGGAGGTCACAGGCTCTCCTGCCATCCCTAAGGACAAGGTGAAGGGGAAAGCCAAGGAAAAGACAAAGCATTCATCTGCTTCCTCATCCTCCATTAAAGAGGCTGAAAAGCGCATTAAGGCGCTAGAACAAAAGCTGGAAGCAGCACTTCAATCGCCTCCAGGGGGTCTTCCTCTGACTCAAAGGCATCCTTTGGACCCTATGTCACCCCCATCCACCTTTGGGCCCTCAGGGGTTACGCCTGAGAAAGACTGGTCACCAGATAGGCAGTTTCTACCCCTGCCTCAAGTGATGCCCTCACCCAGCACATCCTGGGCCAGGCCAGCTTCAGCAACACAGGCACCAAGAGGCCTTCAGGGGCCATCAGCTACCTTCACGCCCACAGCGGCGGGCTTACGGTCCCAGCCCGGGGCGTGGCACAATTTACCCCCAGACCTGCAGGACCTTATCGCGAATGCGTACTCGCAGGCTCCCGGGGCTCAACAGTATGGAGGGCCTCCACAACACACTCCAGATGCATGGTCGGTTCCGCCCCCCTCGGGTTTTGGCTCTCTATTGGAAGAACAAGAACAGTTTGAGGAAAGTGAACCGGAGTATGGCTTTTCCGAGGATGAGGCTGCCCCAGAGCAGGCCCCTTCGGTTGGCTTGTTCAAGCCAGCACTCTTCAGAACCTTATTGTCTAAGGCTAAGCAAGTGATGAACCTGCCGGGTTCAGAAAAGACTCCGGAAGCCACTGAGTCCGGTCAAACTTCAGCCTCCCTACTGGACGAGCCTCAACCCGAGTCTGACCATTTTCCTGCATCAGGCATTTTCGTAAAGGGGATCAAAAGACCTTGGCAGCAGCCTGCGGCGGCTCAGGGACCTTCCACCCTCGAGAGGAAATTTTATACTTTCGACGAGGAGGTGGAAAAGCTGCTCGAATTTCCCCCAATTGACCAGCCGGTCGTTACGCTGGTCTCCAGCGCGTTGGTCCCCTCAGAGACCGGGGAATGCTTACGACCGGAGGAACGGAAGGCGGAGACATTACTCCGTAAAGCCCACCAGATGTCTGGCTGGGGATTTCGGGCTGCAGCAGCGGCATCATTCATCAACCGCGCTTCCCTCATGTGGATCAAGGAAATGCAATCCCGCCTAGGGCCCGAGGACGGGCGCCTCCGCCAGGACTTAAGTAAACTACTGGCGGCGACAGAATTTTCGGCGGATGCCACTCTCCACGCGGCCAAGTTCGCCACCAGAAGCATGGCAACCACGTTGTCATCACGTCGCCTGCTGTGGCTACGGAACTGGCAGGCAGATCTTAAATCTAAGTGGCGCCTAGCCTCCGGTCCCTTCCAAGGTTCCACCCTCTTTGGGGACCTGTTGGAGAAGGTTTTGGTGGAAGACAAAGATAAGAGGAAGGTCCTTCCTAGAGCTCACAGGAGGCCGGATAGAAGGTTCACGCCGTACTCAAGGAGGCAGTCCTTTCGCTGGGAGACTTCCACCGGTTCCGCACAAAACCAACGTACCTTCTCGCAGGGACAATACAACCAACAGTCCTATAGGAGTGACCGTGGCTCCTATCAAGATAGGACAAGAGGCTATCATCAGTCCAGGAGGCCCTTTCGTGGTAACTCTCAAAGAGGGTTCAAACGCACGAAATGACGCGAACAGCCCGCAGCCCATCGGAGGGAAGCTGCAGGGGTTCTGCAGGGCCTGGCAGGCGACTTCCTCCGACAGGTGGGCCACAGCAACAGTTACACAAGGGCTCCGATTGGAATTCATCCAAACACCTCCCAGCCGTTTCATACGTTGTCCTACACCAAGGGACATTCCAAAGCAACTGCAGTTACGCAAGGAAATCTCACATCTGTTAGAAATCCAGGCCATAGAGTCGGTGCCGCAACAGGACGAGGGCAAGGGATTTTATTCCATGATTTTCATCGTTCCCAAACCCTCAGGAGGCTGCAGGTTGATCCTCAACCTGAAGCAACTGAACCTTTTCATAAAATACCGGAGGTTCAGGATGCACTCATTGCAGACCATTCTGGCTTCCATTCGATACCGGGACATCTTAACATCTATCGATCTCAAGGAGGCATACCTGCATGTCCCTATCCATCCGGACCATCGCAGGTTCCTCAGATTTGTCACCGAAGGGAAGCACTATCAATACAGGGCCATGCCATTCGGCCTGTCCTCGGCCCCCAGAACGTTCACAAAGCTCCTGGACGTACTGACTGCCAGCTTAAGGGCTCGATCCATCAGACTGATGGCGTACCTGGACGACATAATCATCTTGTCCAGATCCCAGGTAGCGGCAGAAAGGGAGCTCAAAGAGACTATTCACACCTTAGAACTGCACGGCTTCACAATCAATGTGGAGAAAAGCCAGCTAGTACCGACTACCAGATTACTACACCTGGGAGCAATTATCGACACTCAAGAGGGCACGGTGTCGTTGTCACCGGAGAGACAAGACAATATCCGGCGACTAATTTCCGGTCTTCGCAAAGGACCAGTAACACTGTCACTGCTGTCAAAAATACTGGGGACTCTGGTGTCAGCCATTGGCATCGTTCCCTGGGCCAGGTTCCATATCAGGACACTACAGTGGTTCCTGCTTCCAGCCCAAAGGAGCAAGGTGAGCCACTCACACAGACAAGTATGCTTACCACAGAGAGTCCGGGAGTCCCTCCAATGGTGGACTTCGGCCGCCATAAGCAGGGGCTCCCCCTTCCAGATAACAGATCAGGTCATTTTGACAACCGACGCCAGTCTTACGGGATGGGGAGCTCACATTGGAGCTCATATGGCTCAAGGACTGTGGACTGCAGAGGACCTTTCAGAGGTCAACATAAACTTTCTGGAGTTAAAGGCTGTTTTCCTAGCGCTAAAGACATTTGCATCCCTGGTTCATCAACAGCACGTGCTGGTGCTTACGGACAATGTGGCGACCAGAGCTCACTTGAATCACCAAGGGGGCACAAGGTCGCGGCGTCTCATGGAGGAGACGGAGGCACTATTCCGCTGGGCCGAACAACATCTGCGGTCTCTAACAGCGGAACACATCGCAGGGATTTCCAATACACAGGCGGACTGGCTGAGCCGCTCCACCTTGGATCCGTCAGAATGGAGACTGGATCCGGCTCTGTTCCAACAGGTGGTGAGTCGGTTTGGCCTTCCACTGGTGGACTTATTTGCCAGCCCCTCGAACGCCCAACTTCCGAGGTTCTACACGAGGTTTCCAGAACAGGGCGCAGAAGGGGTCAACGCTCTCCTGTCAGCCTGGCCACCAGGACTTCTTTATGCCTTTCCGCCAACGAACCTACTACCGAGGGTAGTGGAAAAGACCCTGAAGGAGAGAGCGGAGGTGTTGCTGGTGGCCCCTCATTGGCCTCGACGTCCGTGGTTCTCCGACCTGGTGGCACTGTCGGTGTCAGCCCCTTGGAGAATTCCGGACCGGATGATAGCCCTCAGACAGGGGAACCTACAACATCCAGATCCCCAGTGGCTTCAACTGACCGTTTGGCACTTGAACGGGTCAGGTTACGAGGGTTAAAACTACCGGAAAAGGTCATAGACACCATGCAAGCGGCAAGGCGCCCATCTACCTCTCGGATTTATCAGACGACATGGGCAGCCTTCTGCGACTTCTGCGACAAACACCAAATCAATACTGAACAGGCCTCAGTGATTACGGTTCTAGAGTTCCTACAGACTGGACTGGATCGGGGCTTAGCCCCTAATACACTTAAACGGCACGTAGCAGCCCTCGCAACCATGATACAGGTTGAGGGTGTCCGCTCCTTGGCTTACCATCCTTGGATTAAGGATTTTCTACGGGGAGCTGTAAACCAACATTCTCCGCCGATCCGGAGATTCCCGTCTTGGGACCTTCAACTGGTCCTTAAGGCCTTGACAAAACCACCGTTTGAACCATTGAGAACCATACCATTACGACTCTTGTCGATCAAGACTGCCTTCCTTGTTGCTATTACGTCGGCTCGAAGAGTGTCAGAAATAGCGGCATTGTCAGTGCGACCTGACCTTTGCGTATTTTACCCTGACCGAGTGGTGCTGAGATTGGACCCTTCATTCATACCGAAGGTAAATTCAGAGTTCCACAGGAAACAGGAGCTCATCCTGCCTGATTTTTGCACACATGGCAATCACCCATCGGAATTGCGATGGCATAAGATCGATGTACGCCGTGCGGTCAAGATTTACGTTAGACGCACAGAGAGCTTTCGGAAGACAGAAAAGTTGTTTGTTTCCTTTGCTGAGGATAAAAAGGGACTTGGACTCTCATCAAGCTCCATTAGTCGTTGGATCAGGGACTGTATTGGGGACGCATACAGAGCTCGTAACCAATCGGTTCCGCCGGGAGTGACTGCTCACTCGACGAGGAGTGCGGCGACTTCAGTGGCCTGGGCCACCCAGGCGTCCATAGACGACATCTGTAGAGCTGCAACGTGGTCGGCTCCATCGACCTTCATACGACATTATAAGTTGGACTCCTTCGCTTCTGCAGAGGCGGCATTTGGGAGACGTGTGTTACAAAGAGTTTGTTTATCTCCAACGTCCCTGACAAGACCTTTTCCCTCCCATGGGCCGTAAATCTCTGGTATATCCCATGTTGGACTCTCCTTCCAGATGCAATGGAGAAGAACCGTTGTACCTACCTGAACGGTCTTCTCAGTGCACTGGAAGGAGAGTCCAAACCCACCCGGTAGAGTTTGGGTGCAGGGACGCCGGAGTAGGCAGTTAGTCAGTTATTAGTTGTTAACAATAAAAAATTGGTTATCCTCTTACTATGTTTCTTCGTTTTAAAACTGGCTCATGGGGAGAGCAGAGGGGGCGGTGCTCATTAATATGTTAATCTTAACTCAGTCTCTACCAATAGAATTGGAGTATTACCCATGTTGGACTCTCCTTCCAGTGCACTGAGAAGACCGTTCAGGTAGGTACAACGGTTCTTCTCCACACCTGCAGTGGCCAGAAAAGCAGACAGGGAAACCCCCCGTCTCCTCCCCACGTGAGTCTGCAGCAGAGGGAGACTGGAGGGTGGGCGAGAGATGAGGAGATCCCCGGCTAAGGATGCAGGTCCCAAGAGAGAGCACAAGGTCAGCCCGTTCTTTGTCTCCCCGCCCCATGTTAATGCATGGGGGGGTTGGGTTGGGGGCGGGGATGCAAAGTGGCTAAAGGATCTGATAACGGATCGGCTTGCCTACTTTCCCCAAAACACACACACACACACACCTTTCTTCCCCCCTCCCCTTAACTCCTGCTCTGGGCTGTATAACCATCAGGTCAAAGTTTGAGGGGTGTTTGTTTTTTGGAAAGCACATGGAACAAAGTAAAACAACCAAATCCACTGTGGGGTATTAACTGAGATGTTAACGAATGGTCCACCAGCTCTTAAAAGGACACCTTTTCTGTTTTAGGAACAACAAGTTGGGTTGTTTTCACCAAACAGAACCTCGCAGCTTCGAAATGTCTTTTCTCTCCCTCTCTTTTCCTTCACGCCGCTCAGACAGAGGTTTTCCAAGGGCTTTTTAAAAAAAGCTTCAACATCTCCGTTCTCCTAAGGTCAGTGTTGGAGAAGAACAGCAGCCTTGTCACTGGCGAGAGATTTGTATTACAAAGTAGCTGGACGGGGGTTTGCATCAGGGGGTTTTCCCCTTTTTTGTACATCCAGTTCTACTTTCTAAGCACAATTAAAATCTTTCCGATTTGGAATAAGAGCACTGGTCTATCAGCCTCACTTCCAAGCTGATAGACCTCATTTCTTTGTTCCTCTAAAGCAGAGGTCCCCAACCTTTTTTGCACCAGGGACCGGCTTTAAGCTAGACCAGTTTTCCATGGCCCGGTGGGGGGGGGGAGCTAGCTGTCAGCGGCGCCGTAAAAGGGGCGATCAAGAGAGGAATGGGTGAATGAATGGACGGAGGGTGGGAAGGAAGGAAGGAAAGAGGGAAGGGACAGGAACAAAAGAAGGGTGCAAAGGAAGCAAGGAAAGGTGTGAAAGGGGAGAGTAAGAGAGGAAGGAGTGAAAGAAGGGAATGAGGGAGGAAAGAAGGGAGGAAGGAAAAGGAAAGCAAGAAATGGAGGGAGGAAAGGAAGGAAAGAAAGAAAGAAAGAAAGAAAGGGGGAAGGGACAGGAACAGAGGAAGGAAGCAAGGAAACTTATGAAAGGGGAGAGTAAGGGAAGAAGGTAGGAAGGAGAAAGAAAAGAAGAAATAGAGGAAGGGAAGGTAAAAGAGAGAAAGAAAAAGAGCAAGAAAGAAAGCAAGAAAGAGAAAGAAAGAAAGAAAGGCAACTTCAAAGAAAGGCTCACTGAGCATCTCTCACTCTCTCTCTCTCTTTCTATCCCTCTTTCTTTCTTTCTCTTCCTTTCTCTCTCTCCTCTTCCTTTATCTCCTCTCTCTCTCCCTCTCTCTTTCTCTCCCCCCTCTCTCCCCCTTTCCCTCTCCCTCTCTTGCTATCTCTCCCCCCTCTCCCTCTCTCTTTCTCCCTCTCCCTCTCTTTCTCTCTCTCCCCCCTCTCTCTTTCTCTCTCCCCCTCTTTCTCTCTCTTCTCACTTTCTCTCTCTTGTTTTCTTTCTGTCTCTTTTGCTTTCTCTCTCTCTCACTCTTTCTTGTTTTCTTTCTCACGCTCTTTCTCTCTCTTGTTCTCTCTCTTGCTATCTCTTTCTCTCCCCCCCTTTCTCACTCTCTCTTTCTCACTTTCTCTCTATCTTGCTGTCTGTTGCTCTCACTCACTCTCGTTCTCTCTCCGTTCTTCTCAGCGATGACGCGCGCACGCCCTGCCCGCCTCACCTTTGCGAGAGCACTTTCGCCCCGGGCTCTCAGAAGGGGGTTTGCAGGAGAGGCGGGGCCGGCGAAGGTGATATTGAATGTCGGGGGAGAACGGGCGGTTGCGCGCGCTCCCTATCCCCCTGCTAGCCCACTCGGAATATTCAAAATAAGAAAAGCCTTCGCCGGCAAAGGTTTTTCTTATTTTGAATATTCCGAGTGGGCTAGCAGGGAGATAGGGAGCGCGCGCAACCGCCCGTTCTTCCCCGACATTCAATATCACCTTCGCCGGCCTCCGCTGAGGAAAGCCTTTGCCGGCATTTCCTCTCGGCGTCAAGGAGGCGCAGCGGCGGGCGGAGAGAGGGAAGGGGGGGCAGCGGCGTCCCTCCTGGCCTTGGCGGGTCGCCCAACCCTCCCCACCTCCTGCAAACGCGGCGGGCGGCGAGCGAGGAGCCGGTTCCGGCGGGCGCGGGGCTTGGCTGGCTGGCGGGGGGAGCGCCGCTGGTGGTGCGGAAAGGCCGAGGGGGCCCTGGCGCCGCGGACCGGCTGAAAAGCCCCAACGGCCCGGTCCCGGTCCGCGGACCGGCGGTTGGGGACCTCTGCTCTAAAGAGCCTAATCCCCCCTGCACTCCCCCGCCCCATTAATTTAACCCCCCCAATTGGCTAAAGGATCTGATAGCGGATTGGCTTGCTTGCTTCCCCCAACATACACACACACACACACACACCTTTCTCCCTCCCCCCTCCCCTCAACCAACGCATTCCAAATCAGAGAGGTTTTAATTGTGCTTAGAAAATAGTTCCTGATGCAAACCCCCATCCAGCTACTTTGTAATACAAATCTCTCACCAATGACTAGGCTGCCATTTTTCTCCAATCCCGACCTTAGGAGAATGGAGATGTTTGGCGATGGGGGGGGACGACTAGGAAGGCGGGTGGGTGGGAAGGTGGCGGCTCCGGGCTCTCCTGTCCATCCAGAAGCTGAAAGTTCTGCCCTTCCCCACACCCAGCTTTGGCCCTTTGCAGGTTTCTGGCAGGAGGGGGTGAGACCATCTCGCTGCCAAAAGGTGTCTGTGGGAGCCCTGGTCATCCATCACCCACCACCTTTTCCAGCCATGTCTTTGGAGCTCCAGGGAGAAGAGCCAGGGCGCACGAGCCTCCTCCTTTCCCTGCTGCCGTCCCAAGTGGATCTCTTTAGCAAATCTACTTCCCCGAACAACACATGGGGCAATAAAGGGAGATGGAGGAGGATGGAGCATCAGGGGTGGGAGGGAGATCCAACCAGCGAGCCAGCTAAAGGAGGGGCAACCGGCATTAACTCTCTCTTTCCAGGCTTTAGAAGCCCCCAGCCAGAGAGAGCGAGAAAAAAAGATGGCAGAAGGAAGAGGCAAGGGAGCTGGACATGGGTGGGGAGGGTGGGAGAAGTGCCCCATAAAGTGGGAGGAAGGGGGGAAAGAGAGAAAGGGGGGAAAAGAAGCAATGGGATTTAATAATAAATAGCAAGGGCAATGTGTATCTTGAGCTCTCTATTGCACTGGGCTTTGGCATACATGTGAAAGTAGGAATCACGGGTGGGCAAAGTGGCTCGCCTCTGTCCCCACTCCGATCGCCTCCACTTCGTCTGCACATCACTTTTTCTTTTTTTTAAAAAAGCCTTAATGTTTTGGATTTTCCTAATGGGCTTGCACACATTATTCACTTTTACATTGATTCCTATGGGAAACATTGTTTCATACAAACTTTTCTTACGAACCTTGTCACAGAATGAATTAAGTTCGTAAGATGAAGTACCACTGTATATCAGGAGTTGTGTTTAGTACTAAATAGTACTGTAGGAGTCATTTTCTTTCCTTCATTTTTCTTGCATTTGTAACATTGCATTTCCTTGCCATAAGTACCCATCTATCTTTACAAAAATCTTTATTAACAAAGAATTTAAAATATATGATTGGTGGAAAATTATTTGTGGAAAAAATATTTTCCTAGGTTTTTAATTTCACAGTTGCAGATAAAGGCTTATTTAGTTGCCTTAACTAAGTTTTAATATTTTTAATTCATTTATATAATGGAATAGCAATCATTATTTCACTACTGTCTTTAATTTAATTAGTAATCAGAATTTTAAGTGGAGCTGAGATTCAACAAATGGAAAAAATAAAAACATTTATCTCATATTTTTCATGCAAAATAAGTAATTATTGACTTTTTAAAAGAAAACCTCACTAATTAAGTGAATGACCCACAGTTATTTAAATCTCCAGGGATAAGAAGGTTGTATGGAAAATATTAGCTTACAACATAGAAGGTTTTGAAATAGAGACCATAATATAAAATTACAATACAAATACCTCAGTATTTTTCTGCATTAGGCAGCAAGCTGTTCATGTGAATTACAAGTGAATAGGTTCCTTAGCAACATTTCAATATGTATTTACAATATCAAGTATTTGTTATAAATGCTGCAAAAATATTTGAAGTCTATATATTGACTAGTATCACTTCATCTTTTCTCCCCCTCTCTTCCAAATAGAATGCAATAGTTTCATTCAAAGAGTTGTGTGGGCTTGCTCCAGTAGCAAATCTTATACAATGTATTCTGGCAGTATCTAGCCGTTTAGTGAAATCTGATAATACAACCTTGGTTGTGATAAATCTCAACGATCAATATCCCACAATGGAATTGCAAGGGATTATTCCAGAAGTTTTAAAAAAAATTATCACAGCATATGAAACAGTAAGTAATCTACCATTTTTTTTCTGAGTTTGGGACACTTATATTTGTATATCAGTCTATGTATAGACTTAAATATATAAGTTTACTGTTCTGCAATTCTTCCTCAACCCTTATCTGCTGCTTGAAAAAATATCACCATGAACATGGAGGAATTGTTCTGGAGATTAATTGTGGTTACCAGATCTGGGCTGCAGAGGCACAAAAATTTCTCTTTGCTACCCTCTGATTATTTGAATTCTGACTGAACATGTCTAGGTGTTTGAAATTAATATAGTAACTAATTTATGCAAATCAGTTATTGTAATTAAACAAAATTTATTGGATACATGCTTGCATATCTTACCTGGGCATGTGCTGTGGATTTGATTAAGTATTTTGCTCCATAAGTATTATATATATATACTTATGGAGAATTAATTACAAAGTCTAACTTTGTAATTCAATTTTAAAAATGGAATATTTATTTGTTTTTTAGAATTTAATGTGTTATGACTAAATTCTGAACTATAAATCACATTCTGTATTGAAATGTATAGCTAAAGTTCAGTTTTATTTCTAATGAAATTTTTGCAGATTAGAATATCTTTTCCATGTTTGAAAAACCTAAATATATATACATTCTAAATTAATAGAAATACAAATATCATTCACATGGTATAGAGGTTTCCACAAAAATGACTTTTTTAAATGGTTGTGGTTTTTATGTAAACATTTGATACTGAAATCATAACTGAAATAAGTATGGTTTAAAGTATAAGTCAAATCTAGTTGTGAATGTGGTTGAGTCTACATAAAATTGTTATTTAGCAAATCAGAAAGAAATAGTAGCAATTATCATTTCTCAAGTTTTGCTTCTTTCTCTGTTTGTGACATACAACTGACATTCTTATGAAAAGTAGAATTTAAATAATTCCATTAACCACTGAACAAATTATAAGCACTAAAAATGGGCATAAGGATCTTTTCCCAACTTTTCAAATGTGTAGATATGTAGGCTCTGTGTAAATAAGTAGGCTCTGTAAAGGCAGATTCTGTACTGTATTTCAATATACAGTGGTACCTCTAGTTACAAACTTAATTCGTTCCATGACCAGATTCTTAAGTAGAAAGGTTTGTAAAAAGAAGCAATTTTTTCCCATAGGAATCAATGTAAAAGCAAATAATGGGTGCGATTGGGGAAACCACAGGGAGAGTGGAGGTCCTGTTTCCTCCCAGGATATTCCTAGAGAGGTCACACAGAGGCTTCTCCCCGCCTTTTCCAGCCCTGTTTCCTCTCAGGAGATTCCTAGAGAGGTCCCACAGAGGCTTTGCCTTTTCTGGTTACAGAGTCTTTGCCTTTTCCAGTTACAGTTTCGGAGGCTCGGGTTTTTAAGTGGAAAGTGGTTCTTGAGAAGAAGTAAAAAAATGTTGAACACCCAGTTCTTATCTAGAAAAGTTCATAAGTAGAGGCATTCTTAGGTAGAGGTACCACTGTACATTAAAGTTGTGTGGATTTCGACCTTCAAAATTCCCCATTTGATCCGATGCCCATTTTCTGTAAAGATATAGGACAGTAATGGCGAACCTTTTTTCCCCCTCATGTGCCAAAAGAGCGTGCATGCACCCATAATTCAACTCTTGGGGAGGGCAAAAACAGCTTCCCTCACACACACACACACACACACACACACACGAGGCCCTCTGGAGACCAGAAAAGGTCTGTTTCCCAACTTCTGGTAGGCCCAGTAGGCTCATGTTTCATTCTCCCCAGGCTCCAAAAGCTTCCCTGGAGCTGGAGGAAGATAAAAACACCCTCCCCCATTCTCCCAGAGGCTCTCTGGAAGCCAAAAACATCCTCCCAGAGCCCCTGTGTGAGCCAAAAATCAGCTGGCTGGCACATACATTCATGTTGGAGCTGAGCTAGGGCAACAGCTTGAGTGCCAGCAGATACGGCTCTGTATGCCACCTGTGGCACCCATGTCATAGGTTCGCCATAACTGATATAGGAGTTACTACTAGCATTCATGACTATTAACTTACTAGTATAACCTTAAACTAAAATTTTAAAGTATGCAAACAAATGGTATCCTGTATTTTGCTTAGAATGTTTGCTTTTTTGGGATAGTAGGAATTTAAACCATAAATTATGAAAGTATTTTTTTGTTCATGTCCAATGATTCTGGGCGCTTACAACATAAAAAAATTAGAAAATGTTAAAATCATCAATCATAAAAAACAACAAACCACAGCAGATGGAATCATTAACCACAAGATGGCAAGGAGGGAAATAGACTTTGGGAGAGGGATAGTTAAGTTTTAATTAGTCAACTACCTCCAGTGTGAAGCTCCCCTGTTGGGTCCCCATGCCCTCTGGCAGAGCCAGGTCTTAAGACATTTACAAAACATCAAGCAAATAGGAGCCAATTTTGTCTTAGGGGATAAGATGTTTCAGAGGGCTGGAGCCAGGGCAGAGAAGACTCTTCTACAGATCCTGCAAGCCAAAATTCCAAGACTAATGGGATCCGACATAGACCCCTTTCCCAGTGTGGGTAGGACAGGCCCATGCTATGCACGAATTTGAAGGTGATAACATCTTGAATTGTACCCGAAAACAAACTGGCAACCAGTATAGTTCATGAAGCAGTGGCATAAAATGGACCACAAAGAAATCTTAAACATTTTTATCAAAATACCACACTAAAAATGAAACAAATAATGATTGCAATGGATAAAATGAGCATTAGATTTACCACACCTTTAAAAGGGGAATAAGTAGAAAACTCGATTATAGAACTCTTTTAAGACTTTTAAGTAAATAATAATAAAATAAAAATAAGATAAAGAAGTTTGACTTGGTAACATCTGATGAGTGGGACAAGGGCATGGAAGCTGTGAGCTTCGCCATCTTTTTATTGGAACCGTGTCCCTCCTGGCTGGTTTTGGCCAACAGGGAGGTGACATGGGGCTGGGACCAGCAGATTGTCAATGCTTCTTTAAGGGAGGAGTCCTTTCTGGCTCCTTGCAAGGAGGCAGTTGTATGCCCCCTCCTCAAAAAGCCTTCCCTGGATCCACAAGTATCATCCTGTCTCCTACCTTCCCTTTATAGGGAGGGTTGTTGAGAAGGTGGTGTTGCTCCAGCTCCAATGGCCCTTGGATGAAGCCAATTATCTGGGTCCTCAACAGTCAGGTTTCAGACTCGGCTACAGTATAGAAACTGCTTTGGTCACGCTGACAGATTATCTCTGGCACTCTCGGGATAGGGGTTATTCCTCTATCCTGGTGCTCCTTGAACTCACAGCGGCTTTTGATACCATCAACCATGGCATCCTTCTGCACCAGCTGGAGGGGTTAAGAGCGGGAGGCACTGTCCTATGGTGGTTTGCCTCCTACCTCTCCGTTCAGTCATAGTCAGTGTTAGCAGGGGGCCAGAGGCAATGTTCCCTCTAATTTTTTTTCAGTGTGGGCAGAAAAGTATGTCTGAGCAGCACGTTTTCATGCCTGGGCGTGAATCGGTTAGAAACAAAAGGGGGTCACCTGACCTCAGGATACACAGCAACGGTCATAAATATGAAACAGCAGCCATGTTTTGATCCTGCGATCATCAGGCTGCTGCAAAGGTCCTAAGTGTGAAAAAGGGGAATCAGTCACTTTTTTCAGGGCCGTTGCGACTTTCAATGGTCAGTAAATAAACCGTTGTAAGTCGAGGACAACCTGCCTTCCCCCCTAGATGTTTTCTATGGAGCTTCAAAATGGACTCCTGATCTGCTGAACTGCTTCTAAAAGAGTGCACTGGTCAGACAGATAATCCTTGACTTGTGTTCTGATCCAAATAGAGGCCAACATTTCTATTTCCTGAGTAAGACGGTTATTAAGTGAGTTCTGCCTCACTTTACCACCTTTCTTGCCACAGTTATTAAATGAATCCCTGCAGTTGCTTGTGAGAAGATCTCAAAAGATGTTCACATAACCATGGGATATGGCTACCATTATAACTACGGTGTCAAGTGTCCAAAGTTTGATCCAATAACCCCTTTATTTTTCTAACAAAGTCCTTTCTTCCTAGAAGGAAGAATAGAAAGAATAAAACGGAAAAGCAGATTAAAAGAGGATACAAAAAAAGAAAAAGGTTCTGCTCAGATTAAAGAAATTGGAGTTTGAGAAGGGTTGATTAAGCTTGGAGTATTGTTTTGTTTGCTCTTTTTTAACTTTAATTTTTTGTTCTATTTACATATGAATTTAGGAATTGCTGATCTGTTTTAATAAAGTTAGAAGTATTGATTATAATAAGACAAAAGTTCGGGTTTGGGAGGCCGCCGAGAAGCCCCGCCGCCCAGCTGTCACCTTTTAAAACAGCCGGGGGGCTTCTTGGCGGCCTCCCAAATGCCGAACCCGGAAGTTAGGGTTTGGCATTCGGGTTCAGGAGGACGCTGAGAAGCCCCCCGGCTGTTTTAAAAGGTGACAGCCGGGCGGCGGGGCTTCTCAGCGGCCTCCCGAACCCGAACTTTTGCCAAACTTCCAGGTTCGGGGTTCGGGAGGCCACCGAGAAGCCCCACCACCCGGCTGTCATCTTTTAAAACAGCTGGGGGGCTTCTCGGAGGCCTCCCGAACCGTTCGGGTTCAGGAGGACGCTGATAAGCCCCCCGGCTGTTTCAAAAAGTGACAGCCGGGCGGCGAGGCTTCTCAGCGGCGGCGGGTTCGTAAGAAGAAAAAAAATTCTGAACCCCAGGTTCATATCTCGGGTTGTTCGTAAGACGAGGGGTTCATATCATGAGGTACCACTGTATTTAAATTTTACCACGATTTAACTTTCTCAAATTTCAAACACACTAACCTTCTAGTGGGCCCTACTACATATATACTTAATAACTTATACTTAATTATATTATATAGATATTATAAATAAATATAGTTTAGCTTATAAAAATGTTATAAATATAAAGATATATAAAGATATTACTATACTATAGAGATACTGTATCACACTAAATTATATATATTACCAATCTCAATCAAATTTTGTCTATTACATCAAGGCATAAATGCTAGAAATTTTGTCAATAAAATCAATCAATTCCAAAAAAAGAAAGATTCAGATCTTTTTTAGAAAGTCCCAATTACGTGGTCCAAATATATAAATCAAATCGAGTCCCATTCCAAATTGTTTATAGTAAATTATAAAAGAAGAGAACGAAGTACAGTATATCTATTTATCCTTCAAAATATGTGAGATCAGTTTATTCAAGTCAGTTCATCTAGATAAAGTTAACTCAGTTTAGTTAATATATTGGTCCAATCCAATTCAATTCATTACAATTCAGTTCAAAACTCATTAAATGTTCAATCACCTTTTAGAATTTATTCAGAATCTTCCCTCAAATTAATTGATATTTTGTTGTCCAAGAAATAATTTTCACCATTACCATAGAACTGAAAGTGCAACAAAGCCCTGCATTTTTAGAGTGTCAAATTCTATGTCATCTAGGAATGACAGTCCCTCCTTTATAGAAAACAGTCCTCTATTTGAAAGATAAAAATACTGTTTAAACAGCTGTCTAGACACTCTGTTTCAAACAAAAAGAAGTTTTTTTAAAAAAAACAAAAAGTTGCCTAAAACAGAAAGTCAACTTTAATATACAAACAGTAAATGTTTCTAGGCTTTTCTTAAAATGCAATAATTTGTCTGAAAATGTAGCTTAATTACCTTGTAGCTTATAATTTATTTTAATTTTAAATTTTATTTCCAACATTTATTATTTATTTATTATTTATAGTACCTGAAACAAATTCTGAAGTACTGGTTTACTATATTAATATTTTCATGATATGATATGATACATGCTTTTTAAATGATGCACATTTTAGATTAATTGAAAATTACAGTAGATTTACTATTTTAATCTTCGCCAACAATAGTATCACAAGTAGTACTGTATAAGCAACACGCAGAAATACTTCCTTATGCAGTGATACCTCGTCTTACAAACTCCTCGTCATACAAACTTTTCGAGATACAAACCTGGGGTTTAATATTTTTTTGCCTCTTCTTCCAAACTATTTTCACCTTACAAACCCAAGTCGCCGCCACTGGGATGCCCCGCCTCCGGACTTCTGTTACCAACGAAGCACCCGTTTTTGCGCTGCTGGAATTCCCTTGAGGCTCCCCTCCATGGGAAACACCACCTCCGGACTTCCGTGTTTTTGCGATGCTGCAGGGGAATCCCAGCAGTGCAAAAACGGGCGTTTCGGCTGGCAAAAGGGGTGAGTTTTGGGCTTGCATTGCATTAATCGCTTTTCCATTGATTCCTATGGGAAACATTGTTTCACCTTACAAACTTTTCACCTTACAAACCTCGTTCCGGAACCAATTAAGTTCGTAAGATGAGGTATCACTGTATTGGCAATTTTGAACAGCACTTAAAGCAATAGAGATATTGATTCTACTTCATTATGAATTGTCTTGGACAAAACCCGAGCTGTCTTATAATGAGGTTATTATTGATTTTTGTTTCAAAATTCCTTTTTCTTCTGCACTGTACTAAAATTGATATTAAAAGCTTTTAGTTAAGAGTAGACCTGTCCTTTATCACTCCCAGAACATATTGCTACATTAGTATACTCTAAAAATAAAATGACTTTTCAGGAGAAAATGAATTGATGATTACTGTTATAAACATGCACAAGGATATATTCATTACATTTGGGGGGTAATGTTATATAAAATACAAAAAGAAGAACAGCAAGCTTAAAAAGTAAAGGCATTAGATCGGAAGATGAAAATATAATGTACTATAATTTCTACTTCCACCTTGGGTCCTTGCAAATCACATTTTTAAGAATAAGTTTGATATACTAACCAAGAAAGAAAGAAAAAAACATTATTTGAAATTATACTCAGTTCCTCTTGATTTAACATGATGCATTATTAGTTCCTCTCCAAAAGCTTAATATCTATTCCAAGTGGTAGATAAATATATTGGAGAGACATAACTATTTAAAATAATTGAACACCTTTAGAATTTTAGCATGTCTCATGAATTCTGTCATAAAATAGCTGCCATGGAATTGATTGTGGCTTTCACATTCACGATTACTGTCAAGAATATGCCTTCAAAATGGCTGCTTTAATTGGTGTGAACAAATAACTATTCGCCAGGCTGCTCCAATAGTACAGTCAATTCTCCATAATAGGTGGAGCTATCATCCACGATGGGTTGACCTCATTCTTCATCCAATGAGGACTGAGTCTGTTGAATAATAAAATTGCCTCCGTTTCTCTAAAGCCCACTTTTTAAAAAGTTTTGTTTATTAAATTTTACAAATTAAAAAATATATAAATCACAATATCTTTTTTTGCAGACCTTACCCTTTTCATTTTTATTTCTTATATTTCCATTTTTACATACAACATATTTGCATTTATATACCTATCCATTTATATTTACCTAAGGCCCATTTTTGACTCAGTCCTTGCCACTGATAGGACACATAATAAAGTGCTTCTTAGATTATAGCTCCTTCTTACTGTGTGATGTCAAGTTTTCTCAGCTAAACTGTCATCGAGAGTTTCCGTTCCTCCCCCAGCAAATCTGATTTATCTATTGAGAGGTGGGGTAGAGGTAACGCAGGACAGGGAGCCTTGGCTCCAGCTGCTTGGCCAAAGCTGCCAGCTGCAGGTCCAAGTCCCCTCAGGAATGGGAGATTTTCTCTTTCTTCAACCCAGGAGCAGAGCTCCTTCTATCACTAATGGCTTGGCTTGGCATTTTTATGGCAGCAGTGGCCAGGAAGGGATCTTCCCTCCGGGCATTGATTTCCATGAGAGGACTCACTGGAGTGGCGGTCAAATTTCCAGGCTCCTTGCGCTTCCTGCCTGTTGCCTTCCCAGAATGATTGAACAACCAACGGCCACTGAGTGAGAGCTCTTATTGCTGTCCTCTCCTTTGGCAAATCACACCAGCACATTATAACAATGCTTTGTCAGTTTTCCACCAGTTAAGGAGTTTCTCCTCTTGTCAGCTTCAGCTTCCATGTTTTCAGAGCTTTTTTTTCAGCTACCCTGCCACCCACTGGATGTCTTTCACTTGGCCGCAGTACTTGCACCATCTCAATCCTCCCACCCTGCAAGTTATGTCTGCAGTCTGACAGTCCACCATCTTTTCTCACCCAAAACAGCTTCTCACAATTTCCCACCTTCCTAAGGAAATCCAAGATGGCACCACAGCCTCCATTGCCAAAAGCCTCCAAAGCAGGGCAAAGAGCTGAGCAAACAACAGATACTTTTCAATCTCAGCCTGATCCTGGCCCCAGCACTTTGGGTCATAATGACAAGCATAAGGATCACAGGCACACGAGGAAAAGGCTAACCCTCCCAAGGCACCCAATAAATTGGGTGGTGATTTTGCTCCTTTAGGGTTTTCTCCCCACCTGCCCCAACACCAGAACATTCCATATTGGAGGGGCTTCAAGAGAGGGGGCCCACAAGGACAACATCTCCCTGGATGCATGTGACATCTTATTGGTGGATGAAGATATTTGGCCTAAGTCTGCCGCCTTTATCCTGACCACTGCAAGACTCCAATCATTGGCAACAAGAGCCTTCAGGACCCTACCAGTCTCCAGGCCATGATTTCAGTGGCCATAAAGAAGGGCAGAATGGCTACCACAGCTGAAATTTCCTGACACTTCTGCCTGGGGCCTCTATGGGTGTGGACTTTGAGTCGCAAAGGGGCTATCATTCTCCTGAGCGAGTTACAGACTCTCGTTGTTGCCTCTCTGATGAAGAGGCCGTTCTTGATCTGGACCTCTCTGAGAATGAAGGCTTCTTGCCTGACCCCATCTGTCTCCTCAAAATTGTTCCATCCAAGTCTTTAAGGCGCCCAATGCTGCAAATGTAGGGCCATAGGAACCAGGTTCTTCAGTGGAGTACTCCAGCCTCCAGACCCATTTCATCTTCCAACAATCACCGCTACTTCAATATCAGGTCGGAGTTGGCACCTTCGCTCCGACCTCCATTGGTGAATGTCCCAGTGATGGTGCTCCTCTCCTCAACCAACCTGCCGGGGAACCCTGCGTAACTGTTACAATATGAGAAGAGACAAATAGAGCAAGCGCTACAAAAGAATCACCAAGTAGCGGCCTAGGCAGTCCAGGTTTCAACCTCCGCCCTGTTTTTTATTTGAATGTAATTTGGCTCCAGGACCTCCAGGAACAACTGCCCACCTCTGACACTAGAGCACACCAGGACATAAGAACATAAAAAGAGCCATTTTGAATCCTATCGAGTCCAGCATTCTGTCTCATACAGTGGCCCACCAATTGTACATGTGGATCTTGAGCAGAAAGAGAAGTCAAAAACCTCCCTTTCCCTTGACCTTACTCTATAATCGGCTAGGAGTGCCTCCAGAGCCATTGGGTCATCAATTGTACTGGCTGCGCTCCTGACAAGTTGCCATGTAGCACAAATGGCGTCTTGCTACAGCTGCATTCGACAGCCATCAGTTGTTCAGAGCAACCCTGGACCCAATCTTGGTTGAATCAAGGGATAAGAATACTTACGGGACCGCCTTCTGCCACATAAATCCCAACAACCGATTAGGTCCCACAGAGTTGGCCTTCTCCAGGTCCCATCGACCCGACAATGTCGTCTGGCGGGGCCTAGGGGAAGAGCCTTCTCTGTGATGGCCCCGGCCCTCTGGAATCAGCTCCCTTCAGAGATTCGAACTGCTCCCACCCCCCTTGCCTTTCGCAAGAGCCTGAAGACCTATCTATGTCCCCAGGCATGGGGCAATTAATGTATCCCCTTCTCTGACCATTAAAGATATGAGCGGTTATGATTGTGTAGTATCAATTGTTTATAAGATAATGGGTTTTAGTTACAGTTTTAATTATTGGATTTGTATTTATTGTTTTATTGTTGTTAGCCACCCTGAGTCTTTGGAGAGGGGCGGCATACAAGTCTAATAAATTATTATTATTATTATTATTATTATTATTATTATTATTATTATTATTATTTTGTTATGGTGATGGTTCTCCTGTCACCTTCAAGGAGGGGCTCCTTTTGCCCAGGGCCGTACCCAAGGCAGTCCTTTTGAAATTCAGACTCCTCCTACCCTATACTTTAGGTCAGTATGGGATTAGATAGAGGTTTCCCCCAGACAGGGCTTGTAAAGGTAAGCAATCTTTTGAGGGGGAGGGGGTTGATTCTTTCATTGCACAAAATGAATCCTTGGATGAGTCTCCCATTGGTGGCCGTTTGGAACTCTTTCCTGACAGGTGGGAGACAGTTACATCTGATGCATAGGTCAGGCAGACAGTGAAATTGGGCCTCTTCCTGGAATTTCTCCCTCCTCCCCTAATTCTTCATCAGATTCCCATTGTCAAACAATATCTGTTTCCTCGTGCGACTGCCATCCAACACTTGCTGGAAATTTGGGCTATCCGGCAGGTCCGGCAGGACCAAATTGGGCAGGGATTCTACTCCGTTTTGTTTATAGTCCCCAAATCCTTGGGAGGGTGGAGAGCCATTCTTGAACTAGAAAGACAACCATTATGTCAAATACAGACAGTTCAAGATGTGCTTACTTCAGTCCATCTTGGTGTGCATTTGAAAGGGGGACCTCCTCGCTCAATTGATTTGATGAAAACGTACCTCCAACCTCCCCTTGCACCAGCCATATTTGTGGTTCTGCTATGGGGGCATTCATTACCAGTATCGGGCACTGCCCTTTGATCTCTCTTCTGCCCTCAGAGTTTTGTCTGGCCCATAGCGGGTTCCTATCGGTATGGTTGACGCCATCGCACCAGTAGTAAAAATTGAGTTGCACGCATGTTGTTGAGCTAGATTTTGCAGAAGCAAAATCTCACAAGGGGATGCACACATGTGTGTGAGATTTTGGTGATTTTTTGTTTCTGCGCATGTGTGAAAGCAAAAAGAATTCCAAAATTACACATGCATGTCCCCTCACAATATTTTGCTTCCTGCACATTCGCAGAAGCAAAATCTCGCTCGGACACGTGTGCACATGCTGGAGATGCAGAGCTGCATGTGCAGCATACGGATAGCAGTGTGAGCAACAACCCCATCTGGTTTGGCCATACTAATATCAGTGGGGATTATGATACATATTCTTATCGCTATCTAATGTTGTTAATATGTTGTTAATAATGTTGTCTTGTGGTCTTCTGTCTGTCCCAATAGTTTATTTTTCCTGGAATCAAAGACTGATCTCTAGCTTTCCTGACATTGTCCTTATTCTTCCCTTACATATGTAATACAGTGTTCCCTCGATTTTCGCGGGTTCGAACTTCGCGAATAACTTATACCGCGGTTTTTCAAAAAATATTAATTAAAAAATACTTCACAGGGTTTTTTCTATACCACGGTTTATCCCACCCGATGACATCATATGTCATCACCAAACTAATAATTTTTGAAAATAAATAACAAAAAAAATAATTATTGTTAATAAATAATTATGTTTATAAATATCAGGATCACTAAGTGTCTTATTCAATGGTGAGTACCAGTAATAATGGTGAGTAAATGGTTGTTAAGGGAATGGGAAATGGTAATTTAGGGGTTTAAAGTCTTAAGGGATGGCTTGTGATACTGTACATAGCCAAAAATGGTGTATTTACTTCTGCATCTCTACTCCGCGGAAATTTGATTTTCGCGGGTGGTCTCGGAACGCATCCCCCGCGAAAATCGAGGGAACACTGTATGTAAAACAATTCTAATAGAAAAAGATGGGGCAATGAAGAAATGAATTTAAGTGAAAAACAATCAGAATCAAGATTGGTTTGAATTACGATTGAAATCAGAAAGCATTCAACAGAATATAAAAATAAAAAGCTTTTTCTTTTTTTCTTCAAATTCTTCAAAACATTTTTCAATTAACCCAGACATAAAGAGTAGGTTGGAGATGTGACTCAAAAAAAAAGAAACTAATAACTTTGAAAGCTTTTTGTTTGTTTTCAGTTATGATTTATTATTATTGATTGAACATTTTTTTCTATCCATGTAATTCTATCCGTATAACTTTCATAATGGCATGTAATACATGTGTTGCACAATTAATGTGGAAAGTTTAATGCTCAGTCCTTTTTCTTAAGAAAAAAGGTAGTGGACTAAAGAAAGTGGTCATTTCTAGAAAGTCCTAAAAATGTAATCATTTTAGGAGTAGGCTTCTGTTCAATGCTAAAAACTCAAGAGAGAACTGAACCCCCATACAACAAACAACATACAAAATAAGAGCTAGAAAAAACATACATTTAACACGTTAAGGGCAATTTATTTCTTTTCTGTACCGGTTTCTAGCATTTGGTATAATTACTCTTGCTAGTATTCTATGATCTTTATATGGCTCATCCTATTCCATGAAGATCCTGTTTCTTCAATTAGCTAATACTGTACATCCTTTGCTGGCTTTATTTAGGATAAAATCTATTGATTACTCAAGTGTTTTGATTGTACTAGCATCAAACATTTCAAAACAGTTGGTTCCTGATATTAAGGGAAAACTGAAACAATTAATTTGAAAGCTTGGTTTTTGGGAAAAAGAAACTCCTGTTCTTTTCCATCCAAAATCCAGTATTCTCCACTCAATATCCTGAAAAGGGTATTCTCCACTCAAGAACAGCCATCTTAAGTGAGATATTTTTCTAATGTGCAGAAAGTTATAGCCAAACAGCTAGAACCTAGCTTTGAAATTCCAATTGTTGATATTTTTTTAAAAAAAATTCATACACCTTGAGAGGGTGGTTTTTTTGTGATAGATATAACCTTCTTATACTGAAAATTAAGATAACTGATAGAGTGAAAACAAATATAAAATTACAGTAATTCCAATGATACAACATTCAGAAAAATGCACCTTTATTTGGCTCCAGTAGCTTTGAAAATGTCTCTAAAAAGTATGTACAGACAACATTTTAAAAGAAAAATGTGGATAATTATTTTCTTTAGTTCAATTTGAGGTATTTTAGAAAATATAGTTGTGATTTACTTTCAGACCTGAAGTTCAAAATATTTGTAGAAACTTTGATAATTTGATTACTACAATGAATCTTTAGATTCACAAAACTAGTTGTTAACTCTGATGGTTCAATAGGTCTTTTTAAAAATTGTTTACATATAGTATTCTTTCAATACTTTTATTTCATTCATTAAATGTTTTAAAAACATTTTAAAACTTTTCTGTGTTAGCTGTTGTTTCCTAAATTTTTTAATTGAATCTGTGGCAGTGATGTAAATGGCATAACTCAATATATTACACAAGCAGATATACCAAACAATAAATAACTCTAGATCAGTGTTTCCCAACCTTTTTTGAGCCACGGCACATTATTCACATTTACAAAATCCTGGGGAACATTGAGCGGGGGGGGGGAGTTTGGACAAAAAATATCTCTCTTCCTCCCTTTCGCTCTATTTCTCTCTCTCCCTCTTTCTCTCTCTCCCTTCCTTCCTCTTTCTTTCCCCCTCTCTCTCCATCTCTCTTTGTTTCTCCCTTCCTTCCTCTCTTTTTTGCCCTCCTTCTCTCTCCCTCCTTCCCTCCCTCAATGTCTTTCCCTCACCCTCCTTCACCCCTCTTTCTATCTCTCTTGCTTTCTCTCTCTCTCTCTTGCTGTCTTCCTCTCTTTCTCTTTCTCTCCCCCTCTCTCCCTCTCTCTTTCTCTCTTTCTCTCTCTCTCTTTTTTGCTTTCTCTCTTTCTCTCCCCCCTCTCTCTCCCTCTCTCTCCCTCTCTTTCCTTCTCTTACTATCTCTTTCTCTCTCTTTCTGTCTCCCCTCTCTCCCTCTCTCTTTCTCTCCCTCTCTTGCTATCTCTTTCTCTCTCTATCTCTCCCCCTCTCCCTCTCTCTCCCCCTCTGTTGCTATCTCTTTCTCTCTTTCTCTCCCCCCTCTCTCCCTCTCTCTTTCTCTCTCTCCCTCTGTTGCTATCCCCCTCTCTCTTTCTCTCTGTCCCTCTCTTGCTAACCCCCTCTCTCCCTCTCTCTTTCTCTCTCCCTCTCTTGCTATCTCTTTCTCTCCCCCCTCTCTCCCTCTCTTTTTCTCTCAGCAGCGGCAGCAGGGTGATCAGCTGTGAGGCGGAGCTCTGGAACTGAGGCACAGACTGCGGCGGCTAGACATGTTGCTAGATGCCGTACATGCAGGCATTGCGCTGGGCATGGACGTGGGACTGGAGCCTCTATCCCAGCCCAGCCAGCAGGCAAGTGCCAGCCACGCAATTCCAGCATGTCCAGCCGCCGCCGTCGGTGCCTCTGTTCCGGAGCTCCGCCTCACAGCTGACCACCCTGGCGCCGCCCCACGGCTACTGCTTGCTGCCGCTGCTGCCGCATGGCTACAGCAACATGTCCAGCCGCCGCCGGTCGGAGCCTCCGTTCCGGAGCTCCGCCTCACAGCTGACCACCCTGGCGCCGCCACATGGCTACTGCCCGCTGCCGCCGCCATCACTCTCCCACTGCGTGCCGCCCTCCCGCTGCCGCCGCCCTCCCACCAGGCCCCAAAGCTCACCTGCTGCCGTTGCCAGGAAAGCTCCAGCCGGGCGGGGCGCTGCAGCTGCCGGAAAACTTGGAAAGTAGAAATAATGAAGCTCAGGTTCCAGTCTCACAACTTTTTGATCTTCGCAAAAAGTTGCGAGACCAGAAGCTGAGCTTTTTTCTTCGCGGCACACCTGACCGTGTCTCGCGGCACACCAGTGTGCCGCGGCACACCAGTTGGGAAACACTGCTCTAGATAATTCAAAATAAAGCAACACTTATTTTGTTACAATATTAATTATGATAGAAACATACAGATTTCCAATTTTGGGGACATGGAAATGAATATCTGAATGTTTTAAACAAAAATGCACATAACATTTTTTAGCTTTAAGATAAATGGAGCATAAAGAATCTAATTAAATAAAATTAGCTACTTACAAAAAATTTAAATATTTAAAACTACTCCTTTCCGCCTGTTGTGGTTAGCCTCTGGCCCAGCTCCTGCCCCAAGGACTGTGGATGTGGGGGAGACATCCACATGCTGCAGGCCTGTTTTGCCCCCCCCCCCCGGTGGAATCTGATGATGCAGGCTTCTCTGACCAAGAAGACATGAGTGACAGGGAGGAGGAGAGTGTGGCAGACAGCTCAAAAGGAGATCAATTATCTATCTCCTCCTTGGATTCAGAACAAGAGTTAATGATACAGCCATGCATGCGGAGAGTGATGCATAGGCAACAACAACTGAGAGATTATTAACGAAAATGAGGCCACCTGTGGTTGGGTGGGGCTGTGGTACTTAGTGAGGCTACTATAAATAGCAGCCTGTGGGTTTGGCCATTGTGGAGGATTATCTGATCGTTGTGTTTCATGACTGCTTTACTGACTTTGACTTTTTGTGTGCTGATTTTTCCCCGCTTTGAAACTAAACCAGAGCAAAGTGTGTTTCACTTTGTGAAAGAAGGACTTTGAATTGCCTCACAGCTGCAAGCTAAGTATCACAGGACTGATAAGGGACTTGTATAAATTACCAGTTTGTTTGGAGACCAGTGCTCTTTGCTATAACAAAAGAGGGCTTAGTTTAAGTTAATTTTCATTATAAAGAACATTGTTTTGAATTTTCAAACGTGTATGTCTGAAATTTGTACCTGTGAATTTTTGGGAGGATTCTACCATAGAGCCTGACAGAACACCGCCTGTCCCTAATCTACATAAACCTGTTTAAGGTGCAGTTGTTTTTCAGTGGCATATACTGTATCATTATATATACCAATGTTTAAACTTTGGCATCTTGCTGTACAAATGCTAGAGATCTGTTGCCAATCAGGACAGATAACTGGTTTTAATGGGTTAATGTTGATTGTTATATTTATATTTCAGTTTTCATAAACACTAGCTTTGTTTTTGCAGATGATTAACATGATAAAGATTCTGACAGAAAATGCAGATACTGTATATGAAAAAATAATCCAGTGCCAAAAAGCGGGTAAGGAAATTATTTTGCATTGTATGCAATTATTCTGGTACATATTTTATTTATTTTTATTTTGTTAAACTTATTAGCCTCCCGTTTTTGTAGGGATACTGTGGGTGGCTTATATATTCCATTATATGTTATACATTCCACTAAGCAGAACGGTACATCTTAAAGAATTTGTATACACTGCAAAATGTATGATGAATTTTTCAACTATGAATTTGGTTATATGAAAGAATGATTTCTATAAAATATTGTAGCAATACACTCATTAATTTTTTTTATGTTGAAACTCTGGGAACAACCCAATTTATTCTTCTATATTAATCCTTGGACATTAGGTAACATTTATCCACTATATTTGCTGTCATATATGGTCATACAGATAATCCTCAGATTACAACATAGCAATTTACCAAAACATAGCAATTTTGGTCTCTCTGTATCGAATTCCTATAGTGTTCTTGCGGATTTAAATAGTAAGGATGTTGGAGATATTAGCAAGATCCCTCAGGCAGAGAATGAGGGGATGTTCAAAGGGGAAGTTGTCGTAAATGTCACCAAACCATCAAGTACAGTTAGTAGAAATAAAAAGAGGACACATTTTCTTGTGGGTGATTCGACCGTTAGAGGTGTTGATTTGGGACAGAGCAAGGATGTGGTTAAGGTGCTGAGGTGTCTCCCAGGGGCCACTGCCAGCAGGGACAGGAGGCGGATTACAAACATTGTTAAGACTGTGAGTAAAGGTAATAACGTTGATGTGGTGGTGCATCTTGGCACAAATGATTTGTCCCAGAGAAATGTTAATGTAGTAAAAAGAGATTTTCAATGTCTAAGTGTGGAGCTGGGTAAAATAACTGATTCAGTGACTTTCTCAGAGGTGTTACCGGTTTGTGGCCAAGAGGATAAAACAACGTGTATCAGAGAGTTTAATGTGTGGTTAAGGCAGTGGTGTAAAGCTGAAGGTTTTGGCTATGTAAGTCATGATGTCAGTAGGTGGTCTAATAGGGAGTTGTTTAAGAGGGATGGTTTGCATCCATCACACAGAGGTACCCAGGTGCTCGGTGAGGAATTCAGAACTTTTTTGGACAGGCATTTAAACTAGGTAAAGGGGACAGAGATGTAACTGATGTGGGTGATTTCTGTCCCCGACCAATGAGGATAAAGCAGTTTTTGGAAGCTTATGAAAAGGGAGCTGCAAATAATATAGATGTAGTTGTTGATGATAAGGGGCAAACTAATAACGAAAATAATGTTCTTCGGGTAATGTGCACAAATGCTCGAAGCTTGAGCAACAAGCTCTGTGAATTAATGGCCATAATATCTAGAGATAATTTGGACCTGGTTGCCATAACTGAGACATGGTTTAAGGATTCTAATGAATGGGAAATATCCATACCAGGATATACACTGTATAGGAAGGATAGAATAGAGAGAAGGGGAGGTGGAGTAGCCATTTATATTAAAGAAAGTCTAAAAACAACACTAATTCAAAATACGTGTCAAGATCTAGAGACTCTCTGGATTTGCATGCAAAATAAAGAAGGTTCTGTCATTAGAATTGGGGTGATCTATAGGCCTCCAGGGCAATCCGAGGAATATGACAACAAGATGGTGGATGAAATTACCCAAATGGCAGTAAAGGGAGATATTGTGGTTATGGGTGATTTCAACATGCCTGATGTTGACTGGAATATCCCCAGTGCCCTTACATGCAAAAGTAAGAATATAGTAGAGGCCTTTACAGGAGCAGCTCTGGCACAGCTGGTTAAGACACCAACTAGAGGGGAGAATATTCTAGATTTAGTTTTTACGAATGGGAATTGGGTTTCAGATGTCAAGGTGGGAGAAAATTTAGGTTGCAGTGACCATCTATGTTTGTGGTTTGATGTAAAAACTCATTGTGAGCAATCCTATAATGCAACCAAAGTATTGGATTTCAGAAAAACAAATTTTAATGCAATGGGAGAATATTTAGATAATGAATTAAAGGGGAAGGATAAAATGGCAGGAGCGAGCATCCAGTAGACTGTATTAAAAAAGGCCATCTTAAAAGCCACTGGACTGTATGTAAGACAAATAACTAAAGGTAAAAGGAAGAAGAAACCGCTATGGTTTAGCAATGATGTAAGGGCTATAGTCAATGAAAAAAAGGCTGCCTATAGGAGGTATAAAGAGTCTGGAAGTATAGCTGATAGGGAGGTATATAAAATGAGACAGAAGGAGGCGAAACAGATAATATATGCTGCTAAAGCCTCAAAAGAGGAAGAAATTGCCAAATCTGTAAAGAAGGGGGATAAAACCTTCTTCAGATATATTAATGATAAGAAGAAGAAAAACTGCGGCATCACGAAGCTTAGTACCGGGAATAATACATGCATTAATGGGAATAAGGAGATCGCTGACCATTTCAATAGCTACTTCTGTTCAGTTTTCTCAAAAGACACCTTACAAAATAATACTATAGAGGGATATAGCATTGCTTCCAGCTGTACGGATTCAGCTCCAGTGATCTTAGAAGCCGATGTCTTAGAAGAACTTGAACGATTAAAGATAAATAAGGCAATGGGTCCAGATGGCATCCACCCCAGAGTTCTTAAAGAACTCAGATCTGTCATTGCTACCCCCCTGACTGATTTGTTTAACCAATCCTTGTTAACAGGAGAAGTTCCTGAGGATTGGAGAATGGCCAGTGTTGTGCCTATTCACAAGAAGGGCAGTAGAGAAGAAGCTGGTAACTACAGGCCAGTTAGCTTGACATCAGTTGTAGTTAAAATGATGGAGACTCTACTCAAAAAGAGGATAAATCAGCACCTAAAAAACAATAACTTATTAGACCCAAATCAGCATGGCTTTACTGAAGGCAAATCATGTCAGACTAATCTCATTGATTTCTTTGACTATGTCACAAAGGTGTTGGATGAAGGTGGTGCCGTGGATATTGCCTACCTGGACTTCAGCAAAGCCTTTGATACGGTTCCACATAAAGAGCTGATAGATAAATTAGTGAAGATTGGACTTAATCCCTGGATAGTTCAATGGATTTGCAGCTGGCTGAAGCGTAGACATCAGAGAGTTATTGTTAATGGCGAGTATTCTGAGCAGAGTCAGGTTACAAGCGGTGTGCCACAACGATCTGTTCTGGGTCCTATTCTTTTTAATATATTTGTGAGTGACATAGGGGAAGGTTTGGTAGGGAAGGTTTGCCTATTTGCCGATGACTCTAAAGTGTGCAATAGGGTTGATATTCCTGGAGGCGTCTATAATATGGTAAATGATTTAGCTTTACTAGATAAATGGTCTAAGCAATGGAAACTGCAGTTTAATGTTTCCAAATGTAAAATAATGCACTTGGGGAAAAGGAATCCTCAATCTGAGTATTGTATTGGCAGTTCAGTGTTGGCAAATACTTCAAAAGAAAAGGATTTAGGGGTAGTGATTTCTGACAGTCTCAAAATGGGTGAACAGTGCAGTCAGGCGGTAGGGAAAGCAAGTAGGATGCTTGGCTGCATAGCTAGAGGTATAACAAGCAGGAAGAGGGAGATTATGATCCCACTATATAGAATGCTGGTGAGACCACATTTGGAATACTGTGTTCAGTTCTGGAGACCTCACCTACAAAAAGATATTGACAAAATTGAACGGGTCCAAAGACGGGCTACAAGAATGGTGGAAGGTCTTAAGCATAAAACGTATCAGGAAAGACTTAATGAACTCAATCTGTATAGTCTGGAGGACAGAAGGAAAAGGGGGGACATGATCGAAACATTTAAATATATTAAAGGGTTAAATAAGGTCCAGGAGGGAAGTGTTTTTAATAGGAAAGTGAACACAAGAACAAGGGGACACAATCTGAAGTTAGTTGGGGGAAAGATCAAAAGCAACATGAGAAAATATTATTTTACTGAAAGAGTAGTAGATCCTTGGAACAAACTTCCAGCAGATGTGGTAGATAAATCCACAGTAACTGAATTTAAACATGCCTGGGATAAACATAGATCCATCCTAAGATAAAATACAGAAAATAGTATAAGGGCAGACTAGATGGACCATGAGGTCTTTTTCTGCCGTCAGACTTCTATGTTTCTATGTTTCTACAACAATTCATTTAGTGACTCCTTGAAGATACATTGGCATTGAAAAAAGTTGACATGACCATTTTAACATTTATAATGTTTGCGGCATTGCCATGGTTAAGTGATCAAAATTTAGCCACTTGGCAACTGAGAGTTGTATTTATGGTGGTTGCAATGTCCTGGGGTTATATCATTACCTATTGAAACAACTGACAAGGAAAGTCAGTGAAGAAGCCAGATTTACATAATTGTGTTACTAACTTAGAAACTGCAATGATTCACTGAACAACAAGAAATAATTGTGCAATAGGGCAAAATTCACTTAACAATTGTCTCATTTAGCAACTGAAATTTTTAATTCAATTGTGGTTGCAAGTAGAGGACTTCCTGTAATTTATCTTTAAATTATAGACGTACAGTGATCCCCCGGTTATTGCGTCCCCGACCATTGCGAACAGGGTAATTCGCGATTTTTCAACCCGGAAGTCAAAACACCATCTGCCCATGCGTGCCCTTTTTTCTATGGGCACGCATGCGTAGATGGTGCCCGGCAGATCAGCTGCTGGGCGGCTTCCCTGTGTCTTCCCCCTCTTGCTGGCGAGAGGGCGAGCAGCGGGCATCAGCAAGGAGTTTCCCCACCGCCCACGCAAACTCCTCGCTGCCGCCCGCCCTTCGCCCGCCCACACCGTTCATTCTCGCGGCCAGAGCGAGCGCGGACAAGCTGTTCACTGGCGCTAGCTCTCGCCTGCCTGCCCGCTAGCGAGGAGCCGCCTGCCTGCCCGCTAGCGAGGAGCCGAAGATTGGGGGCGGCGCGACGTCGCCACCGGCATGGGGGGCTTACCAGCACCCCCCGGACCCCCAACCCGGGTTTGGGGGGCTGCTAGGAAGCCCCCCATGCCGGCGGGGACGTTTTAAAACACCCGCGCGACTTTCCAATGAGTCCCGAAGACAAACGCGTTGTCTTCGGGACTCATTGGAAAGTGGCGCGGGTGTTTTAAAACATCCCCGCCGACATGAGGGGCTCGCTAGCACACCCCCAAACCCGGGTTGGGGGTTCGGGGGTGTGCTAGCGAGCCTCCCATGTCGGCGGGGATGTTTTAAAACACCCGCGCGACTTTCCAATGAGTCCCGAAGACAAACGCGTTGTCTTCGGGACTCATTGGAAAGTGGCGCGGGTGTTTTAGAACATCCCCGCCGACATGAGGGGCTCGCTAGCACACCCCCAAACCCGGGTTGGGGGTTCGGGGGTGTGCTAGTGAGCCTCCCATGTCGGCGGGGATGTTTTAAAACACCCGCGCGACTTTCCAATGAGTCCCGAAGACAAACGCGTTGTCTTCGGGACTCATTGGAAAGTGGCGCGGGTGTTTTAAAACATCCCCGCCGACATGAGGGGCTCGCTAGCACACCCCCAAACCCGGGTTGGGGGTTCGGGGGTGTGCTAGCGAGCCTCCCATGTCGGCGGGGATGTTTTAAAACACCCGCGCGACTTTCCAATGAGTCCCGAAGACAAACGCGTTGTCTTCGGGACTCATTGGAAAGTGGCGCGGGTGTTTTAGAACATCCCCGCCGACATGAGGGGCTCGCTAGCACACCCCCAAACCCGGGTTGGGGGTTCGGGGGTGTGCTAGCGAGCCTCCCATGTCGGCGGGGATGTTTTAAAACACCCGCGCGACTTTCCAATGAGTCCCGAAGACAAACGCGTTGTCTTCGGGACTCATTGGAAAGTGGCGCGGGTGTTTTAGAACATCCCCGCCGACATGAGGGGCTCGCTAGCACACCCCCAAACCCGGGTTGGGGGTTCGGGGGTGTGCTAGCGAGCCTCCCATGTCGGCGGGGATGTTTTAAAACACCCGCGCGACTTTCCAATGAGTCCCGAAGACAAACGCGTTGTCTTCGGGACTCATTGGAAAGTGGCGCGGGTGTTTTAAAACATCCCCGCCGACATGAGGGGCTCGCTAGCACACCCCCAAACCCGGGTTGGGGGTTCGGGGGTGTGCTAGCGAGCCTCCCATGTCGGCGGGGATGTTTTAAAACACCCGCGCGACTTTCCAATGAGTCCCGAAGACAAACGCGTTGTCTTCGGGACTCATTGGAAAGTGGCGCGGGTGTTTTAAAACATCCCCGCCGACATGAGGGGCTCGCTAGCACACCCCCAAACCCGGGTTGGGGGTTCGGGGGTGTGCTAGCGAGCCTCCCATGTCGGCGGGGATGTTTTAAAACACCCGCGCGACTTTCCAATGAGTCCCGAAGACAAACGCGTTGTCTTCGGGACTCATTGGAAAGTGGCGCGGGTGTTTTAAAACATCCCCGCCGACATGAGGGGCTCGCTAGCACACCCCCAAACCCGGGTTGGGGGTTCGGGGGTGTGCTAGCGAGCCTCCCATGTCGGCGGGGATGTTTTAAAACACCCGCGCGACTTTCCAATGAGTCCCGAAGACAAACGCGTTGTCTTCGGGACTCATTGGAAAGTGGCGCGGGTGTTTTAAAACATCCCCGCCGACATGAGGGGCTCGCTAGCACACCCCCAAACCCGGGTTGGGGGTTCGGGGGTGTGCTAGCGAGCCTCCCATGTCGGCGGGGATGTTTTAAAACACCCGCGCGACTTTCCAATGAGTCCCGAAGACAAACGCGTTGTCTTCGGAACTCATTGGAAAGTCGCGCGGGTGTTTTAAAACATCCCCGCCGACATGAGGGGCTCGCTAGCACACCCCCAAACCCGGGTTGGGGGTTCGGGGGTGTGCTAGCGAGCCTCCCATGTCGGCGGGGATGTTTTAAAACACCCGCGCGACTTTCCAATGAGTCCCGAAGACAAACGCGTTGTCTTCGGGACTCATTGGAAAGTGGCGCGGGTGTTTTAAAACATCCCCGCCGACATGAGGGGCTCGCTAGCACACCCCCAAACCCGGGTTGGGGGTTCGGGGGTGTGCTAGCGAGCCTCCCATGTCGGCGGGGATGTTTTAAAACACCCGCGCGACTTTCCAATGAGTCCCGAAGACAAACGCGTTTGTCTTCGGGACTCATTGGAAAGTGGCGCGGGTGTTTTAAAACATCCCCGCCGACATGAGGGGCTCGCTAGCACACCCCCAAACCCGGGTTGGGGTTTCGGGGGTGTGCTAGCGAGCCTCCCATGTCGGCGGGGATGTTTTAAAACACCCGCGCGACTTTCCAATGAGTCCCGAAGACAAACGCGTTGTCTTCGGGACTCATTGGAAAGTGGCGCGGGTGTTTTAAAACATCCCCGCCGACATGAGGGGCTCGCTAGCACACCCCCAAACCCGGGTTGGGGGTTCGGGGGTGTGCTAGCGAGCCTCCCATGTCGGCGGGGATGTTTTAAAACACCCGCGCGACTTTCCAATGAGTCCCGAAGACAAACGCGTTGTCTTCGGGACTCATTGGAAAGTGGCGCGGGTGTTTTAAAACATCCCCGCCGACATGAGGGGCTCGCTAGCACACCCCCAAACCCGGGTTGGGGGTTCGGGGGTGTGCTAGCGAGCCTCCCATGTCGGCGGGGATGTTTTAAAACACCCGCGCGACTTTCCAATGAGTCCCGAAGACAAACGCGTTGTCTTCGGGACTCATTGGAAAGTGGCGCGGGTGTTTTAAAACATCCCCGCCGACATGAGGGGCTCGCTAGCACACCCCCAAACCCGGGTTGGGGGTTCGGGGGTGTGCTAGCGAGCCTCCCATGTCGGCGGGGATGTTTTAAAACACCCGCGCGACTTTCCAATGAGTCCCGAAGACAAACGCGTTGTCTTCGGGACTCATTGGAAAGTGGCGCGGGTGTTTTAAAACATCCCCGCCGACATGAGGGGCTCGCTAGCACACCCCCAAACCCGGGTTGGGGGTTCGGGGGTGTGCTAGCGAGCCTCCCATGTCGGCGGGGATGTTTTAAAACACCCGCGCGACTTTCCAATGAGTCCCGAAGACAAACGCGTTTGTCTTCGGGACTCATTGGAAAGTGGCGCGGGTGTTTTAAAACATCCCCGCCGACATGAGGGGCTCGCTAGCACACCCCCAAACCCGGGTTGGGGGTTCGGGGGTGTGCTAGCGAGCCTCCCATGTCGGCGGGGATGTTTTAAAACACCGGCGCGACTTTCCAATGAGTCCCGAAGACAAACGCGTTGTCTTCGGGACTCATTGGAAAGTGGCGCGGGTGTTTTAAAACATCCCCGCCGACATGAGGGGCTCGCTAGCACACCCCCAAACCCCCAACCCGGGTTAGGGGGGTGCTAGCGAGCCCCCCATGTCGGCGGGGACGTTTTAAAACACCCGCGCCGCCCCCAATCTTCGGCTCCTCGCTAGCGCTGCGGAAGTAAAAACACCATCTGCACATGCGCAGATGGTGTTTTTACTTCCGCAGCGCTACTTCGCGAAAACCCGCTAGTTGCGGGGGGTCCTGGAACGGAACCCTCGCAAAGAGCGGGGGATCACTGTATTACTGTTATTAATATTAATTATTTTCTTTGAAATATTGATTTGTGATACATAATTAAGAAATTGCATCAGTAGGATATAGATAATAGTCATTCATGTGTAAAAAACATTGATGAACTCTTCATTCAGGAAAAAGCAATTGGCAGCGTGACTTTGAATTTTGTTAGATTTCATTTAAACCACTTGCTTTGTCTTTCCTTTTTTTCTTATAAGAAATAAAATAAATCAATTTTAAGAAGGTGGGGAATCTTGGGGTCTAGTTTAATTTGCAACCCAGATTTACAGTAAGTCACTCTGTACAATTACAAATATTTGAGGGGAAGGGGAGCAACAATTGTGTCATGGCATTTTGCTGTTTGTGCTGTAGTAGGATTTTCTGCTACAGAAATAATGCTAATATTTGAATAATCTTTTGTTGTATGAGAAAGACAGTAGATGATACTTCGAAATAGTTGTTGGATAAAACACTTCTAGTATACACATCATATTTCTTCGAGAAGTATCTCTACTTTTTGGCTATTTTTATATCCAGAACATTATTTTTATATCCAGAACAAATCAATGAGTAATGGCATAAATTACCAGTTTTGTCGTACACATAGAATTCCACTAATATGAAACAATAAGTAAAATGGCCATTGTTATTCAATGTTTTTAATCAAGAAAATGTCTTTTCTTTGGATCATTGGTTAAATTTTGTTGCATGGACATCAGTTTTCTATGTTCCTTCATTGTGTCCCCAGAATGAAAAAAATATTTTTTCAAACATTTTCTAGCATAGCTGAAAACATGTATCTAATTATACAAAATTACAGAAAAATTTAGTCGTACATACATTAGGTCTTTGCCAGTTACATTATGAAGAGGCATTTTCTATATATTCACAAATATAATACGTTTGTAATACTCATGTTTCCTCTGTAAAGACATATGTTCTGACTCATCTGTTTTAAGTTTTGTAGATAAATTTAGGATTTATTTAAATATTCATATTGCATTCTTAATGATGGTTTATCCTATTTGGCATCTGAAGCCAAAATATTGTCTCTAAATTAGACTGTAATAATAAATTTAGTTTAGAAGGGAATTTCAAGTAAGATTAGTAATTTATAATCTTTATTTACACTTGTTCTAACTATAATATAACATTTTCCTATTGTGAAAATAGCAAAAAAGCAAACTTGTTCTCTTCATATGTAGTATGTGTAATTTTTGCTCTTTGTGATTAATTGCTTCAAGTTGGTATGTTTAAGCCATTGAATCAAGTAGTAAAAATATCCTGGAATTTTTTACATATGTAAAATATGTACCTATTTTACATATCCTTCCCATTTTTAATAAATGGTTAGTTTTACATAATAATTATGCTCAGGAGTTATGATAAAAGCACATTAAAATAACTAGTGAATTGATTTTAGAAGTACCATTAGATCCTCTACAAAGGATCTTTGTAATTATTTATCTCACTTTGCATATTTTGCCACAGTAAATACAAGGGCAAATCAGAGAGTTGTAAGTCAGCCATGCCAAATATGTCCATAAGAACCACTGATTATTTCTTTGTAAGTGTAATTATAGATATGCTACATTGAAGTGAATCCTCATAATTAAATAGCAAACCACTAGCTAACTTACTTTAGATCAGTGTTTCTCAATTATTTTCTGTTATGCCCCCCCCCCCCCCAGGAAAAAGTAAACATTTCACGACTTCCCCAACTCTCCACCGGGACAATTGTTTACAATATTTGGCATGTTGTTGCTGAAAAAACTCATGCGGCTTATCAGCGTGATTGGGGTATAATGTGTTTAAGTGATGCCTTAATTTATTTGGCTTCCTGCTGTCTGCTGCCAACATCTTTAGACACAGTAAGCATACTGGTCTTTCTTTGTCTCCCACCGTAGTCACATTGAAGCCAAGTGCTACATACGCTTCATCATATTTCCTCATCTTAGCTTTCGGGAGACTTACATTTTTCTCATTATCTCCGTTTCTCTCCTCCTTTCTTTTCATCCCTGTTAATAATAATAATAATAATTTATAATAATTTATTAGATTTGTATGCTGCCCCTCTCAGAAGACTCGGAGCGGCTCACAACAATAATAAACAATGTCACAAATCCAATACTTAAAAAGACATTTAAAAACCCATATCTTAAAATAACCATACAACTCAATCATACCATACTTAAATCGTATTAGCAAGGGGATACCTCAATTACCCCATGCCTGATGACATAAGTGGGTTTTTAGCAACTTATGAAAGGCAAGGAGGGTGGGGGTGGTTCTAATCTCCGGGGGGAGTTGATTCCAGAGGGCCAGGGCCACCACAGAGAAGGCTCTTTCCCTGGGGCCCTTCAGATGACATTATTTAGTTGACGGGACCCATAGAAGGCCAACTCTATGGGACCTAATCGGCCGCTGGGATTCGTGTAGCAGAAGGCAGTCCCGAAAGTTAAATATTTTTCCATTGTTTCTTTTAAGGGTTTGTTATCTCCACTTCATATCTCCTGCTCTGTGCTGTGCACTGTTTGGTGCAAAAAACCCTTACTCCCTGTGGCAAAAAAAGCATGTTCCTCAGGGTCATATGCCCCCCGGCATCGCTCCATGCCCCCCCAGGGGAGCCCACTTCACTATTTGAGAAACACTGCGATAGATAGATAGATAGATAGATAGATAGATAGATAGATAGATAGATAGATAGATAGATAGATAGATAGATAGATAGATATGAACTATGTCTTGGAAATCATTTATCAGAGCAGTTCACAATAATAAAATGATACAATACAGAATAAATACTACAGTAAAAGAAACACAACTATGGTAAATATGTAACTATCTAGATAAAATGGAAGAAATATAGAACATGGCATAGCAAATGGGATGGCACAAATAAAAAAGTAAATAAATGAAGCTTGATACTCTTCCAGCAACTATTATTAAAATTAAACTTGTTTTTCAATTGTACCAGATTTTCTTGAATATAAATTTAGTTGATAAAATATAAATTAGGCATTGCTTTGTTACTTTCACTTTCTCTTGTGCAAGTAGTCTTTGACATACAAGAGTTCATTTAGTGACTGTTCAAAGTAGCAACATCACTGAAAAAAGTAACTTACAACCATTTTTCACACTAAACAACCATTGCAAACAACCATTTGAATCAAAATTCAAATGTTGGCAACTGTCTCATATTTATGACTGTCATAGTGTTCCAGGATCATGTGATAACCTTTTGTGATCTTCTGATAAGAAAAGTCAATGCATAAATTAGATTCACTTAACAATCTTGTTGTTAACTTAACAACTGCAGTTGATTCTCTTAACCACTATGGCAAGAAAGATTGTGGGGCAAAACTCACTTAATAAATGTCTTGTTTAGCAACATAAATTTTGGGCTCAGTTGTGGTCGCATGTTGAGAACTACCTATAGTTTTTTCTTCACATGTTACATTTTAGCATGTATAATTTGCACATAGATAATTTTATTGGTTCTTTAATAATTCTGCAATATAAAATTTAATTTAACCCAAACATTTAACTCTGCAGCTATATTTAATCTAACATAAACACAGATTATAACTCTGCATTGTTAAATAATAATTTCTGTATTTTTGCTAGCAGTTGACATGTCAGTGAAAAAGAGCAAATGTATGCTATTTTCATTTTCCATATTTGAAGGAAGAATTAAACATATCAATCACTGCATTTTGCTATCTCTCAAAACATCAATTCAGTAGCTACAGCTATATGACAATACTAAAGGCCTGGTCAACGGTTTGCTGGACAAATGCTGCCCAACCTTTCTGTGCATATAGTAAAGATTTCCCCCAAAAATATCTAACCTGCATGCATGTGCCCAGTTGCCTACTTCTGAGTGTACATGAAATTGCTTAACAATGAATAGTTGTTCTATTCATATTTTGTTGTGTATTACAATCCCAAAACTCACCCCTTTTGCCGGCATTCAGATCCTTGTTCGGGGGTGGGTGGAGGGGGGGGAGACAGTGCAGGAGAGAGAGGGGGGAGAGAGGCTGACTGCCTCTCCTTTAAAATGACACCCAAAGCTGCCTGGCTCCTGTGCTTCACCTTGGCTGCCTCCTCCTCCTCTTCCTCCAGGGTAGCAGGTAAGTCTGCCCCAGGCTCAGGTGGGATGGGGGGGGAGGTTGAGAGCTGAGCCAGCCCCTCCCCTCTCCTCCCACCCCGCCACCAAATTTGTCCTCAGAACCGCCGCCGCCGACTTTTTCTCCAGGCTGGGACAGCGCCTCTCCTCAAGAGCCTCAAGATAGAGCTGCTTGGCTCTGCCACCCCCTGGTTGCGCCCAGCGGCTTAGCCTGAGGACGAGCGAGTGGCTGAGGGATAGGTGAACGCGGGTTTCTTTCTTTCTTCCTCCCCCATCGTCGTTTCAACCTTCTCCTCAGAAGCTGCCTCCTGTCCCTGCCTCACGCACCTTTGCAGCCTCGTGTTTCCCTTGAGGGGTGTGTGTGTGGATGGGGGAGGCTTCCCCGTCTTTCCCAGAGCTGTTGCCCCCCCGACCGAGTGTGTTTTCGGGGTGCGCTGGGCTGGCAATGGGCTGGCCCTCAGGAAACCCGGGTGGGGGCTATCTATCTATCCATCATCTATCTATCTATCTATCCATCATCTATCTATCTATCTATCTGTCTGTCTGTCTATCTATCCATCACCCATCAATCCATCTATCTATCCATCTATCTATCTATTTATCTATCTAGCCATCCATCTATTTGTTATCTAGCCATCATCTATCTATCTATCCATCTATTCATTATCTATCTATCTAGCCATCATCTATCTATCCATCCATCCATTCATCTATCTAGAGGCTTGCCTGAGAACAGAACGGAAACAGTTTTAAGAACTGGAAGTTGGCTGTCCTGGAAATGTAACAAAAGTTTGGGAGCATGGAACTTTCACTTGGGATAGGGGCGAAGCATCATCCAGCGCCATAATTTAAACTGTTTCCGTTCCATTCTCAGGCAAGCCTCTAGATGGATGGATGGATGGATGGCTGGATGGCTAGATAATGATAGATAGATAGATAGATAGATAGATAGATAGATAGATAGATAGATAGAGAGAGAGAGAGAGAGAGAGAGAGAGAGAGAGAGATAGATAGATAGATAGATAGATAGATAGATAGATAGATAGATAGATAGCCCCCACCCTGGTTTCTATCCATCACCTATCTATTTATCTATCCATCATCTATCTATCCATCTGTCCATCATCTATCTATTTATTTATCTATCTATCTAACACCGGGTTCGTATCTCGAAAAGTTTGTATGAAGAGACGTTCGTAAGAAGAGGTACCACTGTATAACCAATTTTTTAATTTAACATACATTTTTAAATGCTAACTTTCATATGAAATAAAAGATTGCTAAGGCCAATATAGGATGATTCTATGTTGTGATTAAGGCATGATTTTCATTCATAAACTGCTCTGTGATAGTATTGTAAAAGATGGGAGAGAGGCGTGGTCAGCGCCGCAGCGCTCACATGGTGAATGACAAATCCCGGCTGTTTGGGGGTGCTGATTCCGGACAGATCGGCCTGGAACCTCCCTGGAGGGGAGGGGGAAAAGGGGTCTGGGTCTACTGTCATTTTGGGAGCTGGCACGCCCTGTGACAGGTAGATTTGTGACCTTGACTGAAAGTGAGTGAAATGACCTCTGTCGCCATAGCCGCAGCGACTGCGTGCTGGAAAGATAGGTTTTGAAGCATCAGGAGTCATCTGGAAGGAGAAGAAGCATAAGTTCTTGTGCTGGAGGTTGAGAAGATTAAACGTTTGCTGGAAAGGGTGAGCAACTTTGCCAGAGGGGACCTTGATTCAGACTTTTAAAAATTTCTTTGTTCTGGAAGTAGGGCAGAAGTGGAAATGGCTGCGGCTGTACTATTTTTGGATTCATTATTCAGCATTAAAAGGATTATTTAAATTTCTTTTAAAACACAAGAACTTTATAAATTGTTTTATTTGTGGTAGTTGGGAGTTTAAGGTTGGACTTTTGGAATTTACATAATTTAAACTTTAAAGTTGCTATAGAGGCCAAAATTGAAGAATTGGAACTAATTATGAAACTATATATGGAAGACATCTTCTGTTGAGTAAAGTTGAGGAAATATTTGGTTGGATTTGTTATATAAATTTGTCCTTGATGCAATGGAATTGGGCAGATTGTTTTTCTTTTCAACAAGTGATAAAGAGGAACTGAAAAATAGAATCAGAACATCTGGGATTTGGACTTTATTTGGACTTGGAAAGAGACAAAAGGAAAGAAGGACATAATTTGTTTTGGACAGTTTTGGCTTTTGGACGATACAAAGGTTAATTGAACATTTGGATAAAGCTTTTTGATATACTAACTTTGCAAAAGATGGAATACATAAAAGAATTGTTCAAAGATATATTTAAAGAAATCCAAGAATGGAAAGAAGAAAATAGAAATAACAATACCGTTCTTCCCATTGAAAGTTTCAATCAAGATTGTAGTGAAATTGAAGGAGAAAAAAAAAGAACCTTCAGCAGCTGGAAAAGAACAAGCATCAGAGAAATGGAAATAGAAAAGGCTCATCAGAGGGGCATTCTCAAAAGGAACAGTTTAAAAAATACAATACTGATGGAAAAGTGGTTTTTATAAATGAATTAGAAAATGGTTTGATTGAAGAAGGGGTTCATGGTCATATAGATGATAGATGAAAGCACTACATTAAGCACTAATAAAATGAAGAATAGATATGACCTGACACTCTGGAAATGGCAGAGCAAGAAAGAAATTAGAATGGAAATGAAAAAGATTTTATAGTTTGGTAAAAAGAGAAGGAAGGAGAAAATATGGGAGTTTAAAATGATAAGAAACCAATGTCCTGAAGAATAACAAAATGGTATTTTGAGGAGGGATGACAGATTATTAAATATGTACTAATTATGAAATGATGTAGTTAGATCTATTTGGATGTTGGTTTTAAGCTATACAGTGGTACCTCTGCTTAAAAACTTTTCTAGATAAGAACCGAGTGTTCAAGATTTGTTTGTCTCTTCTTAAGAACCATTTTCTACTTAAGAACCTGAGCCTGGAAAAATTTCTCAGGAAATTTGAGAGCAGCACAAAGGCCTGGCCAGTTTCCTGCCATTCCCCCTTTAATCCTGGCCATCTCGGGCTTTTCTAGGCCGCCAGAGGAGCCTTTCGGTGGCGCTTACGGATGCTTTGGCAGCCCAGAGCAAACGGAGCATTTTCCTTTCTCTGGGTGCTTGGAGAGGGAATAAACCACTTTGCTGTGGTGACTCCCTCGCGCTGTCTCCCATACACCCGGTGTGAGGTTGCCTGTCAGAGGCAAAAGGGGGCACTTCGCACCAGCCAGATCAACTTGGCTTCAGCTAAACTGAGGAGTCACCACAGTAAAGGAAAGGCGCTGGCTGCAAAGTGAGCGAGTGAGAGGAGAGGGGAGGCCTTCAGCATGGAAAGAAAGAGGAAGCAGGTAGCAGCAGCAGCCGCCTTTTGGTCAAAGGAGCGGGAGGTTTCCCCCGTCTCGTCCACCTGGGTTTCTCTTTCTGGCACAGTTGTATGGGAGCCAGCCTCGTGCCGGGTGAATGGGAGGCACGTGCTCCTCCTCATCGCCTCAGAGTTCCACTTTTTTTTAAGCCTTAAAGTTTTGGATTTTTTTCATTCCCCTCACCTCAACTTTTTCCTTCAGCAGTGATTGTCCTCCTCCTCTTCTTCTTCCTCCTTTTCTCCCACCCAAATTCCGAGCTTTTATTTCTTTCCTAATTTGTTTGCATGCATTATTTGCTTTTACATTTATTCCTATGGGAAAAATTGCTTCTACTTAAGAACGTTTCTACTTTAAGAATCTGGTAACGGAACTAATTAAGTTCTCAAGTAGAGGTACTACTGTATTTCAATTTATGAAAATTTATTAAAGCATAGATTTATATAGAAATAGATAGATTATCTAGATCACTGGATTATTGAAATTATGAAATGAAGTGATAAATATTTGAATAATAATTGATTACTATTTTGAATAAATATGATTACAATATTATGATAAGTATTAATTGAAGATTTAAAATAATGGATTGATTAATGCTCACATTATTATAATATTAGAGTTTGGGGTTTTTAATTCTTTTTTTCTCATTTTTTTCTTTTTCTTTTTTTTCTCTTTTCTTTTTTCCCCCTTCCTCTTTTTGAATTATAACTTTTTTTTTATATTCTTAGTTGATAAAGTCTTCTATTTCTTGTAAGGGTTTTGGAGAATACATAAGAAGGAGGAGTAGGCGCTAGGACATACCTGAATTACCAAAAGATAAAGATACTAATCTAATAAGGTTTAAAGAAAATCAAGGTTGAATTCATTTATAAGAAAATCAGATATCAAGATGACAAAATTAGGGGTCAAGGTTGGGGATGCTGGATTGACACAGGAAATAATTAATTGGGAACTAATAAATCTTTTTGGGGGTGATTAATTATAATTTGACTTACTAATTCGATACTGTTTTTATTGTATTATGAAACTATTTTAAATTGTACAGTATTGAAAATGTTTGTACGGAGAATTTTTTTTTAAAAAATTACTCAATAGTATTGTAAAAGATGGAGACTTGTTTAGTTTTTCCCTATTGATGCTCCCAACTTATAAAATCCATATATACTATAAGCTCTGTACATAGTCTAGTGCTGAAATGGAAAACATATTCACTTTCATGTTGCTTTACACAAGCAAAAAATTTAAGATTTGTGTCAATAATTTTCTTTAGTAATACAGTATAAGCAACATTGATTGGCATTTCAAAATATAGCATAATAAAATCAAATTGCATTTTACTTTTTTGTCATAAAAAATGGAGAAAGTGGCAAGTTAGATGGATCTGCATTATTTCGTTATTGCTACTATATAATCAATAAGTTGAGAATTCTGTCTTCCATCAACATAGCTTACACAAATAAAATATTTTTAGCTGAAACTCCGTAACTTTTTTCAGTATGTATCAAGCAATCCATCTTTTTTGTTCTGAGAAGGGTAACTCAGGCAGAGAATTGTTTGTATTTCTTTTGCAGGTGAAGGGACTACTACATGTATATGAGTTCAGACACAAATTCAATATTTCAAGCTGCCTTTAATTTTGGGGCCTCCAAAAATAGTTTTTTATCATAATGGGCAGATAGAAAAGTAAATGTGCTGAAGTTGGCTAAGAAGTTAACAGGGGCTGATGTCTCTAGTCAAGTGATTTGGGGCCCTGTGGCTACCAATACAGAGCCACTAATTTCAATAGAAAGAAGCAATGCCTTAAATGCAATTAAAGATAAAATAATATCATTTTGCTTTAAAAGCAGTCTGGCAGAGAACCTCCTGGTGAGAACTTGTATACACCTTCTCTTCATTTAGTGACTGTAATACCTTCCAGGACTTTGATATTAAGGAAGCTCATTGCTAAACCCACAGATAACTGAGGGAGACATTATGAAGTCACTGGTTGCTGCTGGGCAAAGAGATTGCTTAAACAAATTATTTCTTCCAGAACTGCTTTCCTTTGCAACAGAATGCTGCCCTAAAAAGTGCTGACTGAAACTGATCAGAACTACCCAGTGCTTTTCTTCTCAGGCCAAGAAATTTTGCTGTAAATACTGCAATGTTCCAAAAATGATTTTGCAAATAGTCGCTGATTAAGGTAGTAGGCAACCTAGGACTAACTAAAAATGAATTCTTTTGCAGTATTTCTAGTTTCTGAACTAAGAAAACATGCTGAGATCCCTTTGTATATAACATTAAAAGCAAATTATTTTAGTACTTTTAGAATAATAACATAATTTGATTTTATTCTTGTTTTTAATGTATTTTCTAATTTTGATAAGCATTGATTGATAGGAAATTAATAAGTGTATTTCCTTTTTAGTACAAAAAAAGTCTTATAGTAAAAATATTGAAAGCTGAATAAGGAGGTTTAAATATTTCTTATTCCCCAGCAATGGAGTTCCATGAGAACTTACAAAATATAGGAGCAAAGGAAGGATTGAAAGAGAGAAAACTACAAAAAGCAGTGGAGAGTTTTACCTGGAATATTACCATTTTAAAGGTAACATTTGTTTATTGAAGTTTTTTAAATCATAAATTATTCCCTTTAATTTGTTACTAAAAGGAAAGAATAACATGTCCAATATTCTACGGAGATCCTTTGTTTTTAAAAGAACAATTGATGCAGAAATTTATAGAATATTATTATTATGTAAATAATAGGTGTAGTCTGTATAGTAGCATCAATTGAATATTTTTTGAATATTTGAGCTGACTTTTGAAAATATTTTGAGGAAGAAAAGGATTGAGATAGAGAAAATAGTGACTTGAGCATAAAACAAAGTAATGGGACAGTATCAGCTTAAGTGACATATTCCTGCAAGGAAGGATGAGCATCAATTCTCCTCAAAGTCATGCATTTCTGAAATGTAGCCATCTCCTCCCAACCCATCTTGTAGGATTCTGAAAGGGAAGAGGAAGAAGGCATTATGCATCTTTCTTGTTTTATGTTACTTATAAAGTAATAAATATGGGATGAAAAGCCATAAATAAATAAAAATACAAAGTGATTTCAATAGGGAACCCTTCACAATGAAAATTTCCATTTAGAAGCTTGGAATGATGAAGACTTAACTTTTCTGAGAAATGATAAGATACTATAAATCTATCTTATATTCAAAACAGAAGAAGTAGAAGTTGCTGCATTAACAGTAACCGGGTTAAGAGAGAAATTAAATACATTTTTCAGTCTTTAGTAAAATTCATCAATAGATTTTAATGATTTATCCACAAAAGTATTAACAGATTTTCTTGTTTAGTAGTGGAATATGCTTGCTTCATGCTTCTCTCTCTACTTTTCCTTATACGTTCCGGCTGAATATAAAATCATACTGTAAAGTGAGGTTTTTTAAAATAAAAATTGAAGTGTACAATTAAAATGCAAAATTGTTTCCATTTGTCATCTGGAGTGTCTTTGGTTCACTCAAAAGGAAAGGAGTGTGACAAAATTAGTGCAGCTGCCTCTATGTATTTATCATCTAATTCAATATATTTTTAAGGACAAAAATGTCATTTGTTTCTGAAAGCACCACTGCATTGAGTAGTGGGATCTATTTTGATAACATAATATTTCATGCTATTTATCTTTTTATCCCACCATATACCCTTCTTTCAGTTTTAAAAAAAGTACTTCCATTTTAACCTCTTTTCAACATGATTCTGCTCCTGTTGCAGAGCTTTTGAGAATGGTTAGTACACATCATTTATTTTGTTCATGTTGGTTATATTGTTTGTAATGATACACTAGGGTTTATTGAATTTTAAGAACAATAGCTTCATTTGAACATTTTTTTCTCAGTATCTAGAATCCAGCTATGCTTGGGTGGGTGGGGGGGTTTCCTGTTAATATGATGGGTATCCGATATGCAGAAATTGGAACTTTCTAAATACAGTAATCCCTCGAGTTTCGCGAGGGTTCCGTTCCAAGACCCCTCGCGAAACTCGATTTTTCGCGATATAGCGGTGCGGAAGTAAAAACACCATCTGCGCATGTGCGGCCATTTTTTCATGGCCGCACATGCGCAGATGGTGAAGTTTGCGTGTGGGCGGTGGGGAAGACCAAGGGAAGGTTCCTTCAGCCGCCCAACAGCTGATCTGCTCGGTAGCGCGGCAGCAGCGAGGAGCCGAAGATGGGGTTTCCCCTTTGCCTGGGCAACGGGGAAACCTCATCTTCGGCTCCTCGCTGCTGCCGCGCTACCGAGCAGATCAGCTGTTGGGCGGCCGAAGGAACGTTCCCTGGGTCTTCCCCGCCGCCTCGGATCCTCGCTGATGCCCGCCCGCCGTTTGCCGCTCGCCCCGTTCGGCGGCCGCACATCCCGTTCGCCCGCCGCTCGCCCCGTTCGCCCGCCGCTCCCCTCGTTCTCCCCCCATTCCCCTCGTTCGCCCGCCGCTCCCCTCGTTCGCCCCCCACTCCCCTCGTTCGCCCGCCGCTCGCCTCGTTCGCCCGCCGCTATCGAACTTGCTATCGAGCCTGCTAATGAAATCCAACCCGCAGCGGCCCTTTCCCTCTCCAGGCTGCGGGAGGGGTCCGGAGAACAATGCCTGGCGCCGCGCTCCCGGCTGGGCTTTTTTCCCCCATTTCCCCTCGGGTGGAATTTCAGACCCTCCGCCGGTTGGATTTCATTAGCAGGCTCGATAGCAAGTTCTTCCTCCCTTTAGAAAGCCCCGCAGCCTCCTCCGCCCGGCGAGGCCGCCAGCGAGGACCCGCAAAGCCGCCGCCGCCGCAGCGAGGCCAAGCCGCCCGCTCCCACGGCACGGGCTCCCAACACAGCGCCGCTCAGCCCGCCCTCGGCGATGCCTCCGCGGATCTGCAAACCCAGCCGAGCGATGCCTCTGGTCTGGGCGAAGGCAGTGGGCAGGCCCCGCCGCAGCAGTCCCCGCGGGCACCGCGCGCCAAGGGCCGGCCAGGCCGCCGGCCAACAAAGGGGCTCCCTCGCCTCCCTCGGGCAGGTTTACAAAGGCAGCGCGGCAACTTGGAGCCCGGCACGCCCCGCAGCCCTCGCCTCGCCCGCCCCCGCCTGGCCGGCGCTCCGGCTACCCCCGGCTGAGGAAGAACCGAGTAGCCCCCGCCCTCCCCCGCCTGGCTCCCTTCAGCCCCCCGGGGCCAAGCGGGCGGGGGGCGGGCGGGACTTCGCCTGTCTCCGCCGCCAGCATCGCCCCTCCGGCGGGCCGGCCTCCCCCGCCCGCCTCTGCTGCATCCGCCGCCGCCTCCCCGACTAGCAACAAAAGGGCCCCGCCCGCCCCGCCCCGAACCTTACCTTGCGAGTTTTTGGCTGCGGGGGGAGAAGTAGGATTTTCCTAACTCCCTCCCCCTGCAGCCAAAAACTCAAAGCCTGTATCCTGCCGCCCGGTTTACCCAGGACACGAGCGGCGAAGTGACTTGGAGGAATGGAAAGTCCAAACCGCCCGGTTTCAGTGGGGTTTCCCCGTTGCCCAGGGATTCCTTCGCCCGAACGGAGGTGGCTGTGGTGGGTTCAGGAATCCCTGGGCAACGGGGAAACCCCACTGAAACCGGGCGGGTTAAGCCTCCTTCGGCGACTGCGGAACTGCTTGCTGTCAACTTTGCACTGGGCAAAGAACTCTTCACCTCCCGCCAGGCACGGACGAAAGGCGTGGAAGTCTATTGTAGCAGCTGCTACAGCGGAGACATTTGGGGGGGGGGAGGCAGGAGGCAGGAGATCCGGCCCTTCACTTGCCCTCCCAGCAAAAGGCAAAGCCGCGCAGCTCCCCAGCCGCCAAAGGAGGCTTAACCCCACCCCTCTGTCCCACTCATCGCCCGTGGTCGGCATAACCTCCTCCTGCCTATCCCCGCTTTTCTGCCGGCCACGGGCGATGGGTGGGACAGAGGGGTGGGGTTAAGCCTCCTTTGGCGGCTGGGGAGCTGCGCGGCTTTGCCTTTTGCTGGGAGGGCAAGTGAAGGGCCAGATCTCCTGCCTCCTGCCTCCCCCCCAAAATGTCTCCGCTGTAGCAGCTGCTACAATAGACTTCCACGCCTTTCGTCCGTGCCTGGCGGGAGGTGAAGAGTTCTTTGCCCAGTGCAAAGTTGACAGCAAGCAGTTCCGCAGTCGCCGAAGGTGGCTTAACCCGCCCGGTTTCAGTGGGGTTTCCCCGTTGCCCAGGGATTCCTTCGCCCAAACGGAGGTGGCTGTGGTGGGTTCAGGAATCCCTGGGCAACGGGGAAACCCCACTGAAACCGGGCGGGTTAAGCCTCCTTCGGCGACTGCGGAACTGCTTGCTGTCAACTTTGCACTGGGCAAAGAACTCTTCACCTCCCGCCAGGCACGGACGAAAGGCGTGGAAGTCTATTGTAGCAGCTGCTACAGCGGAGACATTGGGGGGGGGAGGCAGGAGGCAGGAGATCTGGCCCTTCACTTGCCCTCCCAGCAAAAGGCAAAGCCGCGCAGCTCCCCAGCCGCCAAAGGAGGCTTAACCCCACCCCTCTGTCCCACCCATCGCCCGTGGCCGGCAGAAAAGCGGGGATAGGCAGGAGGAGGTTATGCCGACCACGGGCGATGGGTGGGACAGAGGGGTGGGGTTAAGCCTCCTTTGGCGGCTGGGGAGCTGCGCGGCTTTGCCTTTTGCTGGGAGGGCAAGTGAAGGGCCGGATCTCCTGCCTCCTGCCTCCCCCCCCCCCAAATGTCTCCGCTGTAGCAGCTGCTACAATAGACTTCCACGCCTTTCGTCCGTGCCTGGCGGGAGGTGAAGAGTTCTTTGCCCAGTGCAAAGTTGACAGCAAGCAGTTCCGCAGTCGCCGAAGGAGGCTTAACCTGCCCGGTTTCAGTGGGGTTTCCCCGTTGCCCAGGGATTCCTTCGCCCGAACGGAGGTGGCTGTGGTGGGTTCAGGAATCCCTGGGCAACGGGGAAACCCCACTGAAACCGGGCGGGTTAAGCCTCCTTCGGCGACTGCGGAACTGCTTGCTGTCAACTTTGCACTGGGCAAAGAACTCTTCACCTCCCGCCAGGCACGGACGAAAGGCGTGGAAGTCTATTGTAGCAGCTGCTACAGCGGAGACATTGGGGGGGGGAGGCAGGAGGCAGGAGATCTGGCCCTTCACTTGCCCTCCCAGCAAAAGGCAAAGCCGCGCAGCTCCCCAGCCGCCAAAGGAGGCTTAACCCCACCCCTCTGTCCCACCCATCGCCCGTGGCCGGCAGAAAAGCGGGGATAGGCAGGAGGAGGTTATGCCGACCACGGGCGATGAGTGGGACAGAGGGGTGGGGTTAAGCCTCCTTTGGCGGCTGGGGAGCTGCGCGGCTTTGCCTTTTGCTGAGAGGGCAAGTGAAGGGCCGGATCTCCTGCCTCCTGCCTCCCCCCCCCCAAATGTCTCCGCTGTAGCAGCTGCTACAATAGACTTCCACGCCTTTCGTCCGTGCCTGGCGGGAGGTGAAGAGTTCTTTGCCCAGTGCAAAGTTGACAGCAAGCAGTTCCGCAGTCGCCGAAGGAGGCTTAACCCCACCCCTCTGTCCCACCCATCGCCCGTGGCCAGCAGAAGAGCGGGGATAGGCAGGAGGAGGTTATGCCGACCACGGGCGATGGGTGGGACAGAGGGGTGGGGTTAAGCCTCCTTTGGCGGCTGGGGAGCTGCGCGGCTTTGCCTTTTGCTGGGAGGGCAAGTGAAGGGCCGGATCTCCTGCCTCCTGCCTCCCCCCCAAAATGTCTCCGCTGTAGCAGCTGCTACAATAGACTTCCACGCCTTTCGTCCGTGCCTGGCGGGAGGTGAAGAGTTCTTTGCCCAGTGCAAAGTTGACAGCAAGCAGTTCCGCAGTCGCCGAAGGAGGCTTAACCCGCCCGGTTTCAGTGGGGTTTCCCCGTTGCCCAGGGATTCCTTCGCCCGAACGGAGGTGGCTGTGGTGGGTTCAGGAATCCCTGGGCAACGGGGAAACCCCACTGAAACCGGGCGGGTTAAGCCTCCTTCGGCGACTGCGGAACTGCTTGCTGTCAACTTTGCACTGGGCAAAGAACTCTTCACCTCCCGCCAGGCACGGACGAAAGGCGTGGAAGTCTATTGTAGCAGCTGCTACAGCGGAGACATTGGGGGGGGGGGAGGCAGGAGGCAGGAGATCTGGCCCTTCACTTGCCCTCCCAGCAAAAGGCAAAGCCGCGCAGCTCCCCAGCCGCCAAAGGAGGCTTAACCCCACCACTCTGTCCCACCCATCGCCCGTGGCCGGCAGAAAAGCAGGGATAGGCAGGAGGAGGTTATGCCGACCACGGGCGATGAGTGGGACAGAGGGGTGGGGTTAAGCCTCCTTTGGCGGCTGGGGAGCTGCGCGGCTTTGCCTTTTGCTGGGAGGGCAAGTGAAGGGCCGGATCTCCATTCCTCCAAGTCACTTCGCCGCTCATGTCCTGGGTAAACCGGGTGGCAGGATACAGGCTTTGAGTTTTTGGCTGCAGGGGGAGGGAGTTAGGAAAATCCTACTTCTCCCCCCGCAGCCAAAAACTCGCAAGGTAAGGTTCGGGGCGGGGCGGGCGGGGCCCTTTTGTGCCAGTCGGGGAGGCGGCGGCGGCTGCAGCAGAGGCGGGCGGGGGAGGCCGGCCCGCCGGAGGGGCGATGCTGGCGGCGGAGACAGGCGAAGTCCCGCCCGCCCCCCGCCCGCTTGGCCCCGGGGGGCTGAAGGGAGCCGGGCGGGGGAGGGCGGGGGGCTACTCGGTTCTTCCTCAGCCGGGGGTAGCCGGAGCGCCGGCCAGGCGGGGGCGGGCGAGGCGAGGGCTGCGGGGCGTGCCGGGCTCCAAGTTGCCGCGCTGGAGGCGAGGGAGCCCCTTTGTTGGCCGGCGGCCTGGCCGGCCCTTGGCGCGCGGTGCCCGCGGGGACTGCTGCGGCGGGGCCTGCCCACTGCCTTCGCCCAGACCAGAGGCGTCGCTCGGCTGGGTTTGCAGATCCGCGGAGGCATCGCCGAGGGCGGGCTGAGCGGCGCTGTGTTGGGAGCCCGTGCCGTGGGAGCGGGCGGCTTGGCCTCGCTGCGGCGGCGGCGGCTTTGCGGGTCCTCGCTGGCGGCCTCGCCGGGCGGAGGAGGCTGCGGGGCTTTCTAAAGGGAGGAAGAACTTGCTATCGAGCCTGCTAATGAAATCCAACCGGCGGAGGGTCTGAAATTCCACCCGAGGGGAAATGGGGGGAAAAAGCCCAGCCGGGAGCGCGGCGCCAGGCATTGTTCTCCGGACCCCTCCCGCAGCCTGGAGAGGGAAAGGGCCGCTGCGGGTTGGATTTCATTAGCAGGCTCGATAGCAAGTTCGATAGCGGCGGGCGAACGAAGCGAGCGGCGGGCGAACGAGGGGAGCGGCGGGCGAACGAGGGGAGTGGGGGGCGAACGAGGGGAGCGGCGGGCGAATGAGGCAAGCGGCGGGCGAACGAGGGGAGTGGGGGGCGAACGAGGGGAGCAGCTGGCGAACGGGGCGAGCGGCGGGCGAACGGGACGTGCGGCCGCCGAACGGGGCGAGCGGCAAACGGCGGGCGGGCATCAGCGAGGATCCGAGGCGGCGGGGAAGACCCAGGGAACGTTCCTTCGGCCGCCTAGCAGTTGATCTGCTCGGCAGCGCAGCACCAGCGAGGAGCCGAAGATCTTCGGCTCCTCGCTGCTGCTGCGCTGCCGAGCAGATCAGCTGCTAGGCGGCCGCTCGAGAGCAAGAGGGGGAGAGAAAGAGAGAGAAGGAAAGAAAGAGATGAGAGAGGGAGGAAGAGAGTGTGAGAGAGGAAGAAGCAACATAGAGAGAGAGAAAGAAAGATGAGAAAGGAAGGAAGAGAGTGACCTGATCGGGTGGGGAAAATCGCGATATAGTGTTCGCGAAGATCGAGATGGTAACAATTGCTGAAAAATCGCGATATAGCGTTTTCGCGAAGATCGAGATCGCGAAACTCGAGGGATCACTGTAGTTCTAAGATTGCTGCATGTTTTATAAGCCCTTACTCATTATGATCAGTTTGAGAGAGACATAGCAGCATTCAATTTCTGGCTTGGAGGGATGTGCAAAATGTTCTGCACTTGAAATGTTCTAAGCTCAAACATTTGATGCTAAAGCATTTTGTTTTGACTTTGGTACAATAATGGAACATTGTTTTGAGTGTCTTAGCATTCCACGGTTAATTTCCGGTGCTGCTTTATCCTTCAGGGCATTAAGATTTAGAAAGCACTTTGGTCAATAAACAATTTTTGCTTGCTTGTTGAGCTTTGTAAACAGGCTGCCAGTTGTAGAGAAGCTAGTAACTAGCGAAGTGTATTTTTATAGTTGTGCTGTTTATAAATTTTGTTCAAAATAATACATTGCTATTAATTGAATGATGTGATTTTGCAAAAGACTGCAAAAAATTTGCTTAACTGTTGCTTTTGTTGCTTGCTATTTGAATTTAGAATATTGAAATCATTCCTTGGTCACTTTGTCTGTATATTGACTGGTGAGAGCACTCTGCAGAAATCCTATTATTGTAAAAAATGAAGGAGCAAGAAGCATTATTTCCTATAATGGAATACTAATGTTTGAATTTTGTTCCAGCACAGCCCATAGAAATAGCGTTTTAAAATATTCTGAAAATGACTTCTGTTTCTTGCAGGGAACAAACATAGTTGATGAAATTTGGTTTATTTTGTCATCCTAGTGATTAATTTAATGAACTCTTCCCTTTCCTGTTTTATGGGACAACACAAACAGAATGTGCAACACAACTGAAAGCCATTCATTTGGACATTTAACCAGCAGAACCAAACAAGTCCATAGAAGCTGTATGGAGTAGTACAGAATTTATTCTTCTTGGGTCATAATTATTGATAATTCAAATATAATTGGTTAGAAATGTTAGATAAAATTAGATAAAATTATGGTTTTGCATACCCGTGATAGAATTTTTAAAATAATTTAAAATTTTATTAATCACTAGTATTAATATTTATTAAAATTAAATTACAATACTAGAGACGGGTAGATTATAAAATGTACTTTTATGTATTGATTAATTTAGTAGTGTTCTTAAACTACAAGTAATGTAGTTTTTAATGTTGGTGTCTTTAAAAAAAATTGTTTCGCTGATAATATGTAGCATTTTCTAGAATACCTGTGGAAAGATACATTTAGATTCATATTCTTAACTGATCTACAAGATTTTCCTTATATTGATTGAGTAGGACATTTCATTCTCCTATGCATTAATGATAACTACAGTTACAAGAAATTTGATAAAGAAAAAATATTGTTTATCAGCAAACATAGACCATGCAACACTTAAGATATTTCTTTCTGACCATGGATTGTGTAACACTTAAAATATTTCTGAACTAGAAAGCAGTTTGTCACAGTCTAATCAGACTGATGCACAAATAGAAGCCATTAAACACATCTCCTCTTTCCAGTTCATCAAGAGGTCAGCCTCTGAATATCTTTTCCTATGGGTCAAAAATAGTAGGTTTTATTTTACTTGTGCTAGCTCAGTTTAACTAATATACTCGCTTTCCTCTTAGGCAAACTCCTTCACTCCAACTGGCTTTTCTGTATTGAATCAAGAATGAATATATAGCATGTACATGTACGCCAATGCATTGGGTCACTGGTTGTTGCTCTCTGCAGCTGGTTTTCCTGAGCTACTACAATGATAAAATGCTGTTTCTTTTCTTTTTTCTTTTAAATCAGATTCATTAACAATAATCAAATCCAATATTACTATCAATTGCAGCCATCTCCATTGTCTGTGACAATTTTTGGATCTCACTGAAAGTTTGCATCATGTGTACATGAAAGAATTTGAAAAGCACATTTAACATGCAGAATGACATACTGTTTCCATAGTCCAAGTTTTAGGCATGTACTCATTTCAAGATATTTCTGAACCATGGCAATGTTTGTTATATTATTGGTGAAGATAAGTTATTCTGCTATGAATGTGAGCTACCAACTGTTGACCCATATCAATCTAAAATTGGATAGCCAATTATTTCCTAGTTCCTTAGATGTTTCTAAGTTCCCCAGTATTTTGAAATGACTTGATTTACCAACAACAGAAATGAACAAGCCTCAAATGAAATAACAAAGTTTTTCTTCACTTTTTTTAATAGTTAGATTGCAAAGCTTTGCAGATTAAATTCAAAATGCGATTCACCAGGTTAATTTAAGCAAATGCAAATTTGATTTATGATGAGTAATGAAGTAAAATAAATAAAATAAATAATGCATTACTGAATTTTATGGAAATAATTCTGATAAAGTACACGATTCATTTATTCTACTATGTTTTAAATTAACTTTCTTTGTTTTTATGGGAAAAGAAAACAAAAGTTTTTTAAAATGCAATTAAAGTGAATGTTCTATTAATAAATGTCTCTTATATAAAACTGTGAAATGTAACCTCCTGTGATTCTGATTTTTCCATTTTAATTGTCCAGTTATTTGACTCAGGCAAAAGTAATTTTTTTTAAAATTCTATAAATACCTATCATTTGATCAGAATATCATTGGCTTTCATTATTCTTTGGAGTTTCTGTAACTATTATTACATTGTCCTAACTGTGTCTCTTAAGACAGGTGTACATTTTCTACCTTCTCCATTTCAGAAACTTTGCAGAACTTAATCATTTTTAGCAATTGTTAAATAAAGTAAGTCATTTCAACCTTCAAATATATTTATTTTCTTAAAGATAAGATTTTGCTCCATTAAATATATATATATGAGATGCAAGCTAAATTTTCCCAATATGTGAGATATTCCCAATATGCGAGATATGTGAGATTGTAGACAGAACAGTTGAAAATACAGTATTCAAAATCTTTCATGTGTGGTATGATTTGATGGGTGCCTATCCAGTTCTGTGTTTCTGAAAAATGACTCCAGGCACTTTGGAATTCCCAGTAGAATGCGCAGTGTTTTAATTTCATCATTGAAAAAACAAGATGTACAATGTATGATCATTATAATTGCTGGATCACAAGCAATAATAAATTTCTCATGGTTTCCATGGGTTCCTGGCTTCTACTCAAAATACAAAATGTTTGCTTTTGCCAAAAGTTGTTTGGTGCGAAAGATTCTTGTCTTTTAAAAATATGTATTTGACCACTTGGATACAGAGCAGTCCAGCCATATTATCTTTATGTGTCTTAGCTGAAACAGATCTGTTTTTCATCTTTGTGAAGGGGGAAGGGACTATTGTAGGATAAATCAAGGCTTAAGTGTGGACTTAATATTGATAAATGAAACTCCTTTTGTTCTTAACAGGGCCAAGCTGATCTTCTCAAGTATGCTAAAAATGAGGCATTGGAGAACCTAAAGCAAATCCACTATGCTGCTGTTTCATGTGGATTGAATAAACCAATATCATCTGCAAATATTGAATCTTCAAAGCCCTGACGAAGCTTAGAAGCAATACCTGAAAAGACAACAGAAAAGACAAACAGAGAATGAAAGAAAATTCTCATTCCTTTGGAGCTTATAACTCAGTAACTGTTGTAGTTGCACAAGACGTTTTTCTTTGCACTTACTATTTTTTGTGGGAAGGGAAGAATCCTGGAATTTTAAAAGCACAATTGGAGAAACTAATTAAAATTTCTGAAAACTGTGAATGAATGTATGTAGCAACCCTATATATGGAGGCAATTGAATTATTTTCGTGGAAATTATATTGCTGGCTAAAGCATCCTTTATACATGTTATATGCCATAATTCAAGAACTATATGCAGAAAATGCCATTGTTATCAAAAGAGAAACAAATCTGGTTTCTAAATTTGTTATAATGGCAAGGAAAGGAGCTTTTGTCATTGGTTAGAAAAGTGCCTTGTTCTGGGGGTGGGGTGGAGCATCTAGTTATGTTGCATATACTTTCCTTGATTTGGGGTAGTTTGGACAATTAACCCTATTGCTAATGTATGATTTGTAAAAATTGGAAAGGAAAACTATGGAAGTGTACACATTTTACTGAACTGTATAATTGAAGAAATTTTACAGAATCATGTGATTAAGAAACTTGGCAGTGTTCAGGTAAGAAAGTGCTATTGTTTGGGGTTTCTTTTTTGTTGAGCCATAAATAAAAGGGGAATGTAAATACAACATGCTTACTCTGGCATAGTGCACTAAGGGAGAGCCATTGCATATAAAAACATGCAATTAATCTGCCATTAAATGCCTGAGTGAGGCACATACCTGTTTCCACCCAAGAACATCTGTAGATGTCTAAAGCTAATATAAAAGTGACCAAATTGTAAACAAAATTTTGTAAATAGTTTTTCTTATTATTTTGTGGATGTGAAGTATTCACATTAAAATGTTTTACGATACAGTTCCCGTATTAATTGTCTAAACTGATTCCTTGCTGATCTCAGGTTTTAATTAAATTTTAATCTCTAGGTCAGTGATGTTGAACCTTTGTTCCCTCGGGTGCCAAAAGAGCATGGGCATTTAGTATTGCACATGCATGAGTGCCCACACCCATAATTCAATGCCTGGGGAGGGCAAAAACAGTTTCCCCCCCTCCCTGGATGTCCTCTAGAAGCTGGAAATGGCCTGTTTCCAAACTTCTGGTGGGCCCAGTAGGCTCATGTTTCGCCCTACCCAGGCTCCAAAGACTTCCCTTGAACTGATGGAGGATAAAAACGTCCTTGCACATCCCCCGGAGGCTCTCTGGAAGCCAGAGCCTCTGTGTAAGCTAAAAATCAGCTGGCTGGCATACGCATGCATATTGGAGCTGAGCTACGGCAACAGCTCATGTGCCAGCAGATATGGCTCCGCATGTCACCTGTGGTACCCATGCCATAGGTTTGCCATCACTGCTCTAGGTCCATTAGCATAGCTATTCAGTACTTTTAGTACAGAAGTCTACGAGTCTATGGAGAGGGGCGGCATACAAATCTAATAATAAATAAACAGACTTATTGCTGTGATTTATTTTACGATGTTCATACTCACTGTAATATGAAGATACAAACCCAAGATCTGCCTTCTGAAGTTCATGCTATAGGAAGTTGTATGTGCTTCAAAATAATAAACTGCAATTTAATTGAAGCACATTTAAATTGTAGAGATTTAAACAGTTTTTAACATTTTGTATAGCCCTATAGCACTTCTATGCCACTTTACAGTGCTTTATAGCTTTCTCTAAGTGGTTTGAAGAGTCAGCAATACTCTCAACAATCTGGGTCCACATTTTACCAAACTCTGAAGGATGGAAGGCTGAGTCAACTTTGATCCTGGTGAGATTGCAGGCAGCCGCAGGCAGCAGAAGTAACCTGCAGTATAGCATTCTAGCTGCTGCGGCTCTTAGTATAACTTTGTGACATTATCCCAACTATTTTTATACCTATTTATAAAAGACACTCCTTATTCATAATGCTACATTTTAACTATTAATCCTTTGTTCTTCATATAGTCAGTGGCAGTTTCCCTAGCTTTTCCTTAGGGTGAAAAAAGCAGTTTGGTTTAATGATTAAGCATCTAGCTAGAAAACCAGAACTGAGTTCAAGTGCCATCTTCGCCATGAAAGCTTACTAGGTGACCTTGGGCTAGTCACTCACTCTCAGCCCAACTCACCTCATTGTACAGATAATAGGAGGAATTTTTTGGGATAGTTCACCAAGTTATTTATAAAAATAATAAAGGGATACTAATGAAGGGATTATGCAAACAGTCCATTATTAGTGTGAAATACCAAGTTTGGTTATATTGCATACTGTTATCTACTTATATACATTCCTATCCATATCTCTGGACAGTTCAATCTGTCTCTTTATATAAATTGCTTTATAAAGCTAGCCCTTAAATTATGATGTCCATTGAAAGCTTTATGACACATGACTGTATTTTTTAGCAATAGCTATGTTGATACTACTTATTGCTGTCATTATTAAAATTGTACTCTTTCAGCTTACTTTCTCCCAGCTCTGAGTTTTAGTTTTCCCAAGGAAAGTACTGCTTGATATTCAACTCCCCAAACTCTATTTCACCCCCAAGTCTACTGTTTTGTCCTGCATTTGCCAAGCAGGGAAGCAAGCAGTATCAAAAGTACATGACTCTGGGTATGCTTGCCATGCTGTTGAATTGCAAGAAGCCTTTGAGCTGCAGTGTGAAGCAGCCCAGATGTAGTCACCCTCACTGCGTTACATTTTCAGGCCAGCTGACTTATCCTCTTCTTTCTCCTGCTGCTTATAAGGTATGCCTGGCCTTTCATATTGCAACTACTGGCCATGTGACGTCATCTTCTCCATGTCTTTTAAGGAAATAACTGAGTAACCTCAGAAAATTTTGGATGACTAACAGCTGCCTCTTAATAGCCATGCTGGTCATGCTTGATCAGCAGTAAGAACAAGATGGCAATGGTGGAGGTATTGCAATGCAGGGAGGCCAAAAGACAGATATGCGAGGAAAATTGATGGGAGAATTGTTTAACAAATTTATAATACACCCATCTTATGAGCCAAAATGAGTTCAAGTACCCCTGCAGTTGTAAGTCTAATTGGACCTAAGCCAATCTGAATATCAGTACCAAAAATTAACGTAAGCTGAGCTAGTTTTGATTTCTTCAGGAACAGTATTACTTAATTAAGAGCACGTGAAGAATATAATGTAATCATTTCCTTTAGTGGTGCAATTCCAACTACAGGACCTTTTGAATTACATGGCATTTGTAGATCAGCAGTTGAAAGTCTGTTGTTGAGAATAATCACAAAGGCTTTTGAGAGAGTTTTAAAATATTCTAAAAATGCATAGTGGCAGTCTTTTATATTGAGCCTTTTTCCATTGGCTAAAGCAGCCATTAAAAACAATTTTAAAAGTATAAGGTCTCTGAAAATGGGAAAGAGATGTAGCTGCAACAACAAAGGAAGTGCAGATTTGTTATAATGTCTGCACTTCCTTTTTTGTTGTAGCTACATACAGTTGTTGTACCGTAAAAATGGAAAGAGACAGGGCAAAGCAGAGGTTCCCAAGAGTTACTTTAAAAGCTACAGACCAGAAACTAAATTATATTTCCTCCAGACGCACCCCTAAAAAGCAAACTAATTCAGATTCAGCATTTGAGCATTTTCTACCTACCACATTGTATGATGAGAACCAAGCTCATAAAAGTCACATGCAGAATCTTGTACATTTACTTAAACGCTGGAGACATTTGCAGAAAGTCTCCAGCATTTAAGTACTTAAAAGATTCTGCATGGATTTTGAACAGGGTCCTATGGAATTATTGATTAATTTAATTAATACAAGGTAATTATAATCCTAATTTTCACAATATGGGATAAATAACCATGTTTCTCTGCTGAAAGCAAGTGGAGTACTAATAGTTTACTGAAAAGAATATGTGAAAACCAAAGGAACTGATCTTGCTTTTTCAAAAAGTTAGGTCTGCTGTATTCTCAATTTGTTTGAGGCTCAGCTCATTAACACCAGGAAATGCTGTTTTGAATTATGAAGCAGTTGCATCTGAAACAATCTTGCATTGTTAGGAGCATGGTAGAAGTTCTTAGCTCTAAGAAAATGTAAATATTAGCAGTCATATGAAAATACTCAGGTCTTTGCTCAGATCAATTATTATTTCCTCCTCTAAAAGTTTAGTAGAAAATGTATTAGAGAGAAAATATTAAGAGAAAATATTAAGATATTCAAACATAACATTATTTGCATTGCCTGAAGGCTCGGTGATACTGCATGCAAATGATAGGATGTGTGATCACTTTCAAAACAATGCTTCTGTTCCTCCTGCAAAATTATTTTTCTTACAAAATACCAACATGTCTCATGAATAGGTGGGATTCAAAGTCATCCTGGTAAATTGGGATGATATTAAAGTGAAGCTTTACTCTGCAACATATTAAACCCCCTCCCCATGATTATTGTTTTTAGATTTCTAGCACACATTTAAATGTTTTTAATTTAAATTCTTCAACAAAGGTTCTTCAACTATCTGAGGACCTAACGATTATCTGGGCCCTCAGCAGTCAGGATTCAGTCCTGGCTACAGCACGGAAACTGCTTTGGTCAATTGTATGGATGATGGATGATCTCTGGCGGGCCAGGGATAGGGGTTTATCCTCTATCCTGGTGCTCCTTGACCTCTCAGCAGATTTCGATACATTGACCATGGTGTCGTTCTTCACTGACTGGAGGAGTTGGGAATGGGTCTTACGGTGGTTCTCCTACCTCTCTGGTCGGTCGCAGTCAGTGTTACTGGGGGACCGAAGGTCAACTCCTAGGTCTCTCCCTTGTGGAGTTCCTCAGGGATCTGTCCTCTCCCTGCTGTTTAATATCTACATGAAACGGGTGAGATCATCCAAGGGCACGTGTTGAGTTGACACCCAGTTGTACATCTCCACCCCGTGTCCACTCGGTGAAGCAGCGGAAGTGATGTGCCGGTGTCTGAAAGCTGTTACAGTCTGAATGGGTGCTAACAGGCTCAAACGTAACCCTGACAAGACAGAGTGGCTGTGAGTTCTGCCTCCCAAGGACAATTCCATCTGTCCATCCATCACCTTGGGGTGGGGGAACTATTGATCCCCTCAGAGAGGGTCTGCAACTTGGGCATCCTCGATTCACAGCTGACTTTAGAACACCATATGTCGGCTGTGGCGAAGGGGGTGTTTGCCTGATGAAGGCCAGTAGGGTAGAAGCAGTATGGACATCAGGAGGTAGCTGGTTGCATAGAGCCGGGGCAGCTGCAGAGAAGGCCCTCCCCCACAGTCCCGCCAACCTGCATTGATTAGTCAACAGGACCTGGAGGAGGCCAAATCTGTGTGCTCTTATTGGTCTCTGGCAGGTGTATGGCAAGAGGCGGTCCCGTAAATAGTCTGGCCCTGAGCTATGTAGGGCTTTATAAGTAATAACCAACACCTTGAATTGTGCCTGGAGACTAATAGGAAGCAGTGCAGGTGTTATATGGGCATACCGAGGCATACCCATGACAGGGCTCATGGCTGCATTCTGGACTATTTGCAATCTCCAAACACTTCAAGGGTAGCCCCCTGTAGAGTGCATTGCAATAATCAACGAGGTAATGAGGGCGTAAAGCAGGGGTGGGCAATTAATTTTGCCATGGGGCTGCATGAGAAATTGGGATGGTTTTAGAGAGCTGGAATTTAATTATTTTTTATATTTAGATATATGAATTTAGGAATTGCTTATCTCTTTTATAAAGTTAGAAGTATTGATTATAATAAGATATGCAGTAGGTGATACTGATTTGGATTAATGCATAAATGGAATTGAATTTAGAATTGTTGGGGAGATTAATGATGTTAATGATGTTAATGATTTTTAATGATTGACTATACAAGGTTTTATTGGTTTATAGAAAAATGTATAAAGAAAGAAGGAAGCACTTTGACATAATGGTTAATAAGTTAGAAATATAATTGGTGTACTTTCTGAAGGAACATTAAGGAGGGAATTTAATTAAAAGAAAATGTAACCGGATGACAAAATTAGAAAAAAAACTTTTGCAACTCTTTTGATGATTGATATTAGTTACTAACAAAATACCGTATTTTATTCATGGAAAATTAGATGACACACTATTGTTCAAAAGTATTTCAGAGAAAAATAAAAAAAATCCCCCCCAAAAGTCCTTCCTTCCTCTGTCCCTCCATTCATTTCATTCTTCCTCCTCCCTTCTTTCCTTCCTTCCTCCTTCCCTCCTTGTTCCCTCCATTTCTCCTTCCTTCCCCCCTCCTTCCTCTCCATTTCTCTTTCCCTCCCTCTCTTTCCCTTTTCTTTCTCTCTCTTCCCTCTCTCATTCTTTCCCTCCAGGTCTCTCTCATTTCTGTATATTTCTCCCTCTCCCCCCCTTCTCTCATTTGTTTCTCCTACCTTTTTGCTCTCATTTCTCTCACCTTAATTTCGGGTGGGGGATGTGGCTGCAGTGACAGGCAAAGAGCCATTTTCTTGCCTCTAAGGGGGGAGGCTGAGCGCGAGCTTTAAAAAGAAAGACTGAGGGAGGCAAAGGCAAGAGCTCCGGTTTAGGCTGCGCTGTCACTGATCGCCCCCTTTCCCCCACAGAATACACACACACATACTCCTGTGGCGCTGCCCAAACTGGAACTCTTGCCTCACCCTCCCTCCGCCTTTATCTTTAAATCTCATGGCAGAGTACCTAGCTTCCTCCCCCCACACATGGTGGAGCGCAGAAGTTCACCCTGAGGCAGGTCAGCTGTTGGGAGGGAGAAACTGCCGGCTCCACTGTGCAGGGTGGAAAACCCCGCACGTTGCCTGCGCGGTCACAGATAGCAGACAGGCCAGTCACAGACAGCGGGCGGACTGGATGCGGCCCGTGGGCCGGCCCTTGCCCAGGTTTGGCATAAAGTGTCTTGGTCAAAATAGGGCCACAACTGGTAAACCAAGCAAACCTAGGCAAATTTCCCCTGGCCACAGCCGAAAGATGGTGCTCAAAACTCAGCTGTGGATCCAGAGGGACACCCAAATTGCGGACACTATCTGAGAGGGACTATGTTTCCCACACCCTCAGAATTATGGATGGACAGATCGAGGAATCCTTGGGGGGAAATGCCCACAGCCACTTGGTCTTGTCTGGGTTTAGCTTGAGCCTGTTGGCCCCCATCCAGATCCTTACAGCTTCCAGGCACCAGCATGTCACATCCACCGCTCTACTAAATTGTCATGGGGTGGAGATGTATAACTGGTATCATCAGTGTACTAATGATACCTCACCCCACGCCTTCGGATGATCTCACCCAGCAGCTTCATGTAGATATTAAATAGTAGGGGGAGAGAATAGACCTCTGTGGCACCCCACAAAGAAGAGGCTGAGGGGTCGACATCTACCCCGCCCCCATTAACATTAACTGCGAACAACTGGAGAGATAGGAGGAGAAACACTGTAAAACGGTGCCTCCTACTCCCAATCCCTCCAGTCGTTACATAAGGATACCATGGTTGATGGAATTAAAGGCCGCTGAGAGGTCAAGGAGCTCCAGGATAGAGGAATGTCCCTCATCCCGGCCCCCCAGAGATCATCCATCAGCGTAACCAAAGCAGTTTCCATGCTGTGACCAGTCTACAACCACAACCCGCCGCTGTAAGTGCTCCGCCACTGCCTCCCTATTCAGGAGAGAATGGGTTACCCTAAAGAGGGCAGCTGGGTGAGAATCTGCAGATGCAATAAAGGTGGTAACATACTCTGCCTTTGCCGCCTCTATTGCCACAAGGTAAGTCCTACTGTAGGCTCTTATTGTGTTCGGTCAGACTCAGAGTTATTAACCCTCCATGCTTGCTCTAGGCGTCTCTTCTGTAAACCAAAGAGATCTTCAAGGTCTGCTACCTCAGGCCACAAAGGCGCAATCCAGTCCAGAGCCCCCAATGTGGTCTTATTCCATGGTGTCACCAGAGACTCAGGTGAACTATGGACAAACGAGTCGGGAATTTCCCCAAGCTCCCTCTGAAACCCATCCGGGTCCATTAGGCGCCTGGGCCAGAACCTCTTCATTGGTTCCACCTCCCTGCAGTGAGGGATTGGTCGATCAAAGTCCAGCCTCAGCAGGGAGTGATCTGACCATGACAAGAGTGATGACTATACCTCTTAAAACCAGATCATTTTTCCACTGCTCCGAGAGAAACAGCAGGTCAAGTGTATGTCCCCTTCTATGAGTCAGACCCTGGATTACTTGGATCAGGTCCATGCTTGTCATGGAAGCCATGAACTCCTGTGCTACTTTTGAGGTTTCACTGAGTGATGGTAGATTAAAGTCCCCAGATGGCAAGCTTGGGGAACTCCACCACCAGCCCAGCTACCGCCTCAAGCAGTGCAGGCAAGGCTGTTACAACATACCTGGGAGGCAGGTATGTTAACAACAAGCCCACTTGAAATTCTAAATCCAATCTCGAGAGGAGAGACTCACATCCGACAATCTCAGTAGCACAAACCCTGCAAGGGCTTAGAGTCTCATGGACGATGACAGCCACTCCCCCACCCCTTCCCTGGTTTCATGGCTGATGCAAGACCAGAAACCCATCTGGGCACCTTTCCGAGAGAGGAATGCCTCCCTCCAGACCCAGTCAGGTTTCAGTCACACAAGCCAGGTCAGCCCCTCTTCCAAGAGTAATGCAACTGACCTGGCATTGAATAGCAGCAGCCTGAGACCAGAGCCCATACTACCTCTGACGCCAGCTACACAGGATGAGACCAGGGGGCCAGAACAGAGAATCACTTCCAAGCAGCGAGTCCTCATTCTCTGAGAGTGGCCTACCCCTCTGCTTCAGCTATACCTGCCCCTCCCAGTAATGCCCTGGCTCTCCACCACACCCAAAGCCATTCCCCCACCCTTGCCGGCCTCTCATCTCTTGGCAGGCCTGCCATTCCAGTCATACTGGTCTTGGGTATATAAATGACATTTTGCCTGGCTTCCCCGTATACTTGTCCAGCCAGTAATGCCTCCTCTCCACGTGTCTATCTTCAATATGTCTCAAGCAACAATCAGAAAGGAAGTAGCTCTAGCGAGGAGCCTATTAAACCTGGCACCCTCCTGCCCACCTCTTTGAGCAAACCTGCACAGTTTGCTGCAAGACTTGTGTAATTGTATGGGGCAATCTGTATTCGAAATTTGGTAACTATAGTCCATCAACAACAGCCAGCAATTAAACAGTCCAAAATCAGTCCATGACTCAGAAATATCCAAACAAACAACATTCAGATTAATTTGTATCTCATAAAAAGGTATTTAAAAACCTGTGTGCTGACAGTCAAGAAAAATTCAAAACATGCAGTTTTGTCTCCTTGAATGGTAACAAAACCTTTGCAACTAAATTGCCAAGTTTGGAACTCAAACCAATACCCCAAGTTACTATTAATTAAACACATTTCAGCTCCTCAGGCTTTCTATGCCAATGGGCAGTTTTTGTTCCCCTGGAGGACACACCACAGAGAGTGCATCCATCACCACTTCTACCCCAGCTTTCTTTCTTTCTTTCCAGGTAGTCTTGCTTTGGTAGTCTGCCTCTGGTTGGATTGAAATCTTTGATTCTGCCTGTACTGGGTGATCCTAGCTTCATATCGCTCAATTTTCCTGGCTGTCACTGTTATCTGCTGCTTTACAATTTCCAGAGCTTCCTCAATCTTTCTTGTACTAAGCCAGTACTTTTTTGTCAAATAGTCTTTGATCTTCTGATTGCTCAGTTTCTGCTCCTTAATGTTCTTCAAGTTACTTGCATCTGATCTCAAGCTTTTGATTTTCAGTTCTAGTCAGATTTTCCATTTTGGTTTTCCGGTTGGCTTTCTGATTGGTTTCTGTTGCAGTAACCCTAGTTCTTCAGTTATTATCACAGCTGTACTCTACACAAGCTGATTCAATTCTTCAATTGAAGTTATATTGACAGTTGCAAGTGCAGAGTTAATATCTTCCATCAGTGGGACAAGTCGTTTCTTGCTTATGTTTTTTAAGGCTGGCAGTCTATTTCGCTCTGCATTGGAGCCTGCATGAGCAAGTATTTGGTCCTTCAGTTCTTGCTGCCTTTGAGTCATAGTGCCAAGTGTCTCATCTGCAGCTTCTTGCTGTCTTTCCAAGTTTTCATCAGGTTCCAGTTGTGCAGTGACTCCAGATCTTATTGGAGCTTCTACTGGTGCCAGATCCGATTTTGGTGTTTCTATTTTGAAAATTTTCTGTATTTCTTCTAATTCGACTTCACTGAACATTTGGTTCCTGATTATGAGTCGTCGCTGATCGGCCAGTCGAAGTTCCATTATTTTTGAGTCTGCGTGTTGTTTCCTTAATTGGTACATCCATCTTTGATATCCACGTTTTTCAGGCTCCGAGTTGTAATAACACTTCATGATTGTGCGATTCTCTGACATTGAGAATTTCTGCTGCTTTTTGATTTGTAAGCTTTGTTTGTTTTGTTCCTGTAGCTCATTTGTCAATGGCTGCCCAAGTTCCACAGCAGCCACCGTCGTCCTTTTTATCCTGGGTGACGACCGAGCCAGTATGGACTTCTTTTTGTTTTGTCTCTCCATTAGTTTAAATGGTTTAGGTACGTTTAGTCTGGCTCCTCTGCTTTGACCACTCCATCAAGGTTAGACCTACCAATAGTTTACACTACCACCGGCACAGCTCTCAGCTTCATTGAAGCTCACAAGCCCCACTACCACGACAAGGCGTACCCATCAGTGGGGACAAGGTGTACCCATCAGTGGGGATGATGATGATGATGATGATGATGATTATTATTATTATTTTGCTTGGGGTAATTTTGTTTCCAGATCTCTAAAAGCATGCCTTCGGGTGAATGTTCAATTTCATCTTCCACAATTTCGGTAAGCCACTTATGTATAGTTTTCTATAGACTTTGAATCTTAGAGCAGGACCACAACATATGAAAAAAGGTTCCCTGTTGTTTCTTACATTTCCAACAGGTATTTTTAAGTTTGGGATATATCTTAGTGAGTCTTTGAGGGGGTAAATACCACCTATACAGGAGTTTATAAAAATTTTCCTTACAGGCTGCCGACAACATGATTTTACAAATATTCTTCCATGATTTCTCCCAATCTGTTAAATGTATATTATGTTGAACGTTCTTGGCCCATGCAATCATTGGCTCTTTAATAATGTCCTATATCCTGTCTGTTTCTAGAATATATTGGTATATTTTAGTAATTAATTTATCATCCTGTCCTGTGAGTATTTTATCCAAAGTGTTATCGATTTATGTAATAAATAAAGATAATGAAATAAATTTAAATAGGGGTATAGGAGAGTTGAAGGCAAGAGCGATAACTAAGATAGAACAGTTATATGAGAAGGATGGGAGGCCAAGTAGAAATCGTATAGAATGGTGGTTGGGTAAGGGAAGATGGCTACAAATAAATGCAATATGTAAATATCTGAATGAAAGGGAGAATAAAGAAGCACTATTTAGGGAGGAGACAGAGTTAGAGAAAATAATAAGAGAAAAAACTGAGGGCACTAAGGCGCAAGCAAGCAATATATATAAGATGTTAGTGAAGTCAGACGGGGATGTGATCCAAGGATTGACTAAATGGTGGCAAAATGAGATACAAGTAGAGGTGCAAGAGATGGAAAATACAGTAGAGAATACAGTGATACCTTGGCTTACAAACTTAATTGGTTCCGGGATGAGGTTCTTAAGGTGAAAAGTTTGTAAGATGAAATAATGTTTCCCATAGGAATCAATGGAAAAGCAATTAATGTGTGCAAGCCCAAAATTCACCCCTTTTGCCAGCCATTTTTGTGCTGCTGGGATTCTCCTGAGGCTCCCCTCCATGGGAAACCCCACCTCTGGACTTCTGTGTTTTTGCGTTGCTGCAGGGGAATCCCAGCAGGGGAATCCCAGCATCACAAAAACGAGCGCTTCGCTGGCAACGGAAGTCCGGAGGTGGGGTTTCCCAGCAAAGGGAGCATCAGTGAAATCGCAGCATCGCAAAAACACCGAAGTCCTTGAAACCCCACCTCCGGACTGCTGTGTTTTTGCGATGCTGGGATTTCACTGAGGCTCCCCTCGCTGGGAAACCCCACCTCTGGACTTCCGTTGCCAGCGAAGCGCCCATTTTTGTGCTGCTGGGATTCCCCTGCAGCATCACAAAAACATGGAAGTCCAGAGTGGGGTTTCCCATGGAGGGGAGCCTCAGGGGAATCCCAACAGCGCAAAAAGGGTGCTTCGCTGGCAACAGATGTCTGGAGGCGGGGCATCCCAGCGGCAGCGGTGGGTTTTTAAGGTGAAAATAGTTTGGAAGAAGAGGCAAAAAATTTTTAAACCCCAGGTTTGTATCTCGAAAAGTTTGTATGATGAGGCGTTTGTAAGACGAGGTATCACTGTATAAGGAAAATCAAGAATACTAGAGTTAGGGAAATGAGAAGGAAAATATTACATGTGGTATTACACACCCGTTCAACTTGCACACTTTCAGCAGAACGTTAAAGGTATCTGTTGGCATGGGTGCCAAGATAAAGGAGTATTTATGCATATGCTCTGGGAATGCCCAGTGGTGCAGAACTTTTGGCAAAAAGTGCAAGAGGATATTAATAGGATATTAAATATAAGATGGATGACTACTAAGGAAATGGCAGTATTAGTAAAAAGTAGTGAGATGGGAGAATACAGAGAAATAAAACAAGCAGCGATAGAAAGTGCTCAGGCGATAATAGTCTTGGGGTGGAAAGATGCGACAAAATGGACAATGCAAAATTGGTATAGGTATATGGTGGACCACATTCAATTTGAGTTTTATGGATAAAAGGATGAATTAGATTAATGAAACTGATTTGCAACAGCTGATGGGGCGATGGGACAAGGTAAGACGATATATGGCGAGTAGGATCCAAGACCAAGCTATAAGAAACAAGTTGGAATCACTCTATAATATGTAAAGAAATATTTCACTCTTGGGTTTAAATTATTTATACAAGAAATACCCCCAACCGGTGGTGGGGTATTATTGATTGTCTGCTAGTGGTATCACTGAGCACATGTTATATGTTATATGTTGTGTGTGTCTTTTATATTATAAAAATCAATAAAAATATTAATTAAAAAAAATTAAAAAATGATGGGCCTTCATATGACATACATGTATGGACCTCTGGGTCAGGGCTTGGCCTTGTTATGGCAAGCATTTGAGGATGAGGGATGGGATAATAACATTTTTCTTGGACCTGCAGAGGTGCCTGCAAGAGTTGGGCAGATGGAGGGAGTCAGGGGGCCTAATTAGAGATTTGACCCCTTGCTGTGGCTGGTTGGGGGCAGAAATGGGATGTTGGCTGCAACTGTGTGTTCTCCTTTAGGGCGCCTTTTGGAAGGTGATTGACTGCCCCTCGCCAGAAGCTCTGGATATGTCGGTCCTGACTCATGGAAGGGGGTGCCATTGGGGCTCACCTATGTCAGCACCTCTAAATGGGAAATGGGGTGAGCCTTCCCACATGCCAAGTGATGTGGCAGAGAGCAAGGGAAAAGCCAGGGGGAGTTTTGACAGAGATTCTACCCCCTTTTTGGTTTTTACCCCTGCAGGTTTTTTATGAATTTAATTAATGCATAACAATAAAGTGATCCATTTTTAAATGTGTCCGTGCATTACTCGGCTTCCAAGGCAAATGGAGTATATATTTTTTTAAAGAATAAGGCCTAGAACAGCCTCAGTTAGGACTCATGACCCTGTCGACAGAAAGGGAACACTGCCTAAAGATATGGAGCACACAGCAGATCCCAGAGAACATTTTGGACAACTGTGAGGGCAACTGGGCTCTTCCCCAAAGCTTGCACCACTTTGGGAATGAGTCAAGTCAATCTTTTCAAATGGCAGCCTTGGTGCTAAGACTAAAATCAAGGGCCAAACCTTGATTTCAGACCTAGCATCAGTGTTGCCACAGAATATAGCTGTTCAGGGTACTCTGGAGTGTAAGGAAATAGAGGAACTGTTTCTCTTTTCTGGGGTGACTTGCCAGCAGTTTTTGACACAAGGAGCCCAAGGTTTCACCACAGATTTATATGAAAAGAAGAAAAATATGAAACAAAACTTTAAAATACAGTGGTACCTCGGTTCTCGACCACAATTCGTTCCAGAAGTGTGGTCGAGAACCGATTTGGTCCAGTACTGAATTAATTTATCCCATAGGAAATAATGGAAATGGGTTTAATTGGTTTCCAGCCCCTATTTCCTTTATTTCCTATGGTATAAAGATCTGAGGTCTAAGCACTCCAAGCTGTAGGAAGGGTGGGGGCAGCTGTAATACCGGCAGTTTCAAGGGGGCTCCTTTCCTCAGTGGTTCGTCTTCTTCCCTTTAAGCAGTTACACCAACTTTCTCCTTCCCGGCGGTGGCGACAGCAGCGGCGGCTTTCCTTAGAGCAGCAGCAGCGCCGGGAACGTCACATGAGAAAGAGAAGCCGCTGACGTTCCCGGCGCTGCTGCTGCTTGAAGGAAAGCCTCTGCCGCCGTCGCCGGGAAGGAGAAAGTTGGTGTAGCTGCCTACAGCTACAAGACGAACCACTGAGGAAAGGAGCCCCCCCGAAACTGCCGGTATTGCAGCCGCCCCCACCCTTCCTACACCCTTCTGCTCCAAGCTGTAGGAAGGGTGGGGGCAGCTGCAATACCGGCAGTTTCGGGGGGGGCTCCTTTCCTCAGTGGTTCGTCTTGCAGCTACACCAACTTTCTCCTTCCCGGCGACGGCAGCAGAGGCTTTCCTTCAAGCAGCTGCAGCGCCGGGAACGTCACATGAGAAAGGGAAGCCGCTGACGTTCCCGGCGCTGCTGCTGCTTGAAGGAAAGCCTCTGCCGCCGTTGGGAAGGAGAAAGGTGGTGTAGCTGCTTAAAGGGAACAAGACGAACCACTGAGGAAAAGAGCCCCCCCCAAAACTGCTGGTATTGCAGCTGCCCTCACCCTTCCTACAGCTTGGAGCACTTAGATTAGAGACTGGGAGACTGTTTAGTGGGCGGCCAGGATGGGCGTGTCGGATTCCGACTCCCATTCCTTCTCACCCCTTCCCATCAGATCTTGTAACATTTCGGATAATAAACAAAATTTTCTGTGGCTTTTCGGTATCCGAATTTTTGTTCAGATACCGAAGCAAATTTTTGCCGAAAATCTTGTTCGGTATCCGAAATGTACGAGAACCAAAGCGTTCGAGTACCGAGGTACCACTGTACAAATGCATTATTGGAGTTTCCAGAATCAGCAAAGACCAATTATTTAAGATGCAAGGCAAACACAGGTGCCATGGATAGGATAGGTGAAATTGATAAGAAGAGAAAAAGAAACAGAACTATAGTTTTCCTTCAGATGCACTAGGCTGTTTAGCCTGGTTTTATTTGGACAGAAGTTGGTCTATCGTTTTTTGAGATGAAGTGCAGGGGCGTTGGGGAGAGGGAGAAGTGGGGAAGATGCTCATTTGAAGAGAGTTTGTAACTCTTCTGTTCTGAATGCTTCAGGATCCTTTTGATTATTTTCTTTGGGGTAGATTTCTTATAATTTAGCAAATTAAAAGAAATTATCTCAGATTCTCTCTTGGAGATTTGCTCATCATAAGATGTCAAAGGAGGAAAAAAATGAAATAGCTTTTCTGAGTTGAAGGGAGGAGATTCTCGAATATAGCGATTGACCACAAAGAGAAAATTGTCAGTGAGAAACCATTCTGAAGTAAAAAACTATGACAAATTCAAACCATGCAATTCCCATGTGAACAGGCTCTCAGGATTTAGCCTTTTCTTTATAACGGGCACGTCAAACACAAGGCCCATGGGCCAGATGCATCATGCACTGGCCATGTCCATGCTCAGTTTAGAAAAAGGGGGGAAGTTGCGATAGGTCAGTGATGGTGAACCTATGGCATGGCTGCCACAGGTGGCATGTGTAACCATATCTGCTGGCCAGAATGGGACGTTTAGCCTCCTCCATTTGGCTGAGCCTTTTCCGTCCCCAGCCTTTCGTCCCCCAGCCATTGGTTGCTGCCTTTTCTTCCTGGCCCTTTCACCGAACGGGTCTCAAAAACATTTTCACCCTGACCTTTTGGACGCAGGGTGGCCACTGGCCAATCAGAGGATTTGTTACTTTTCATTCCTTTCCACTCTGCCTGCTTTTAAGGAGAAGGAGCGGGAGTTTTATATTTTTATGTAATCTTGACTGTATTTCATTCCAATTGGAGTTGACTTCCCCTCCTCCCCCTTGCTTTTTCCCCAGGTTTTCCCCCCACTCAATGTGTCCATGCTTTCATTTTCCCCCACCCCAAAATGATCTCTTCCCAACAGCTTTTTTTCTTTATGAGCTCAATGTGTCCTTGCCTTCCATTCAGCAAAGTGTTTTGGATAGTGAGGCTGATGGTCATCCAAATGCGAAGTTATATATATATACTCTTTCTGAGCCTTTCAGTTTACCACATGCTTTTGATAATTAAATTCTGTATTTGGTTATTTTTATTCCATATCTATTGATGGGATAATTTTCTAAGTTTAGCTTTGTTTGGAAGGAAAAAGGGATTATAGCTGTTGAAAAGAAAAGATTATCACTGTTGATTTACAGAAATGAACAAGAGTTGTTTATGAATAACTCTTATTAAGATCAACAATTGCCAAGAATGTGATGAAAATGGCACCCGAAACCATATTGATTACTTAACTGCCATTGCACACATATCAAATAGATTAATATAAGGTGTTAATTATTCCAGTGATTTGAGTCAGACAAGGCAACTGTTTTTAAACTATGGTGATTTAGAAAAATTAACAAGAGTTGTTTATGAATAACTCTTATCAAGATCAACAATTGCCAAGAATGTGATGAATATGGCACCCGGAACTCTTCCCCCCCCCTTGGAGTATGGGAGCTTCTGTTCCCCACTGTTGTGATTCAGTCTGAGGCTCCTCAGGGACCCACCCTCTCCAAATTTGAAAGGCTTGTGGGTTCCAGTGAGATGCTGAACCAACACATCTGCCACCACCCTTTTCTGTTTTCTGTTCATCACATACAAACACACCAACACAATACAAACATGAAGGAATAAAGGCAACCAAAACCATATTGATTATTTGTGTGCCATTGCAAACAATTACCAAATAGAGTAATAAAGATTGATAATAAATAGATTGATCGGAGGGGTGTAAAAGTAAAATGCCTAGACAACATCCAGGGAGTTTACAAAATGGTTAAGAAGGGAGTGTGAGAAATAAGAAAAGGGTGCAAAACAAGCTGCACGGAAATCAAAGCTAGACTTCATTCCATCCAGTAACCTTCCACCTTAGCTTTTACTTTTACTCTACTGAAGAGTAATAATAATAAAATTTTATTTACGGTCAAAGACAATCAATATAATATTAATAATAATTAAAAGGAAAAAGAACAGGAAACAGGACTTTTGACTGAGCAACCAAGATTGACCCATTGTAACTATACAAGAGATGTACATATCTCGCAATGAAGGCACACATTTACAACGAATCCCCACTGCTGCTGTGCAGAATCTGTCCACCTGTGCTGTAATCTTGGCCTGCTCATCCCCAAGCAGCCACTGGAGATAGGCAATGTCCGAGCAGCCAGGATATCCCTCAATAAGTGGTAGAATATAGTTTCTCCTAATGTCAGTGTAAAAGGAGCATCTCAGGAGCATGTGTCGCTCAGTCTCCACCTCTCCTGAGCCTCAAGGGCAAAATCTTTCAGTGGCTGGAGTTCCCTTGTACTCGCCGTACAAAACGGCAGATGGAAGCACACGGCACCGTACAAGAGCAAATGCCTTTTGATGGTTTGCTGACTGTAGCTGTCCCAGGTATCTTGCAGGAGCCACAACATATCTAGTGGCATCTGGGGCCAGAAACAGCGGAGCTCTACCCAAGTCCTCCTGCCTCTTGATGTTCTCCACCCTTTGTCGCAAGGTCTGTCCTGCTAGATCATAGTTCATCTCGAGTATTAAATCTGGGGAGGAATCTAATTTGTGAAGATTGAACTCAATGGCCTTAATCCATGAGGAGGAAAATTCATCGTGAAGGATTAACGGAGCTAGACCTTGCGGAAAAAAATTAAGCTTTAACCACATATTTAGGGACTATACAGATTCTTGCTTCGACTTTTATCAGTCCAGTCTTCAGGCATAGAAGTGTGTTTGAGATGCAATGTGACATCTGGAGAATTGCTGTAATAAATTTGGATTGAACTAATTCTAGTGGTGTAAAGTGTAAAGCTGAAGCTGGCGGTCCAAGCAAGGACCCGTAAAGAAGCTGAGCTAGCGACTTGGCCTTTAAAAAGCTTGATAGCAGCAGGAACATAGAATATTTCTTTGCTCTTCTGAGAAGCTGACCCAAACCCAAGCTCATAAAGAAAAGAAAGCTATTGGGAAGAGATCATTTTGGGGTGGGGAAAAAGGAAGGCAAGGACATATTGATCTCATAAAGAAAAGAAAGCTATTGGGAAGAGATCACTTTGGGGTGGGGGAAAAGGAAGGCAAGGACACATTGAGCTCATAAAGAAAAAAGCTGTTGTGAAGAGATCATTTTGGGGTGGGGGGAAAAGGAAGACAACATTGATCTCTTGAGTGAAAGTGCTTTTGAGACCCTTTCAGTGAAAGGGCCAGTGAGAAAAGGCAGCAACCAATGGCTGGGGGACGGAAGGCTGGGGATGGAAAAAGCTCAGCCAAATGGAGGAGGCTAAGCATCCCATTCTGGCCAGCAGATATGGCTCCACATGCCACCTGGGGACGGAACAGGCTCGGCCAAGTAGAGGAGGCTAAACGTCCTAGACCCTCTGCTGGCACGCAAGCCGTTGCTTAACTCACCTCCAAAGTGCATGTGCGTGCCAGTCAGCTCATTTTTGGCTTGCACAAAGACTCTGGGAGGGCATTTTTGACTTCCAGAGAGCCTCCAAGGGGTGTGGGAGGGCAGTTTTACCATCCCTCAGCTTCAGGGAAACCTTTGGAGGGCAAAACATGAGCTTACTGGGCCCACCAGAAGTTGGGAAACAGGCCATTTCTGGCCTCCAGAGGGCCTATGGGGGTAGGGGAAACTGTTTTTGCCCTCCCCAGGCATTGAATTATGGGTGTGGGCACTTGCGCATGTGCGATAGTGTGCACCCACACCCTTTCAGCACCTGAGGAAAAAAATAGGTCATATGACAACACCGTGACAATATGAGTTTGACACCCTTGCTTTATAGCATCGTCTTGTTTCATTGACTTGTTTCTATTTCTCTAGCTAACCAATCATCTTTTTTTTCAGTTATAAAACTATGATTATGGATCTATGATTTTAAGCAAGCAATACTGACAATAATACAGGTATTAAAGACCCTCCCTTTTTATAGCAAGCTGTCTTTATAGCTTGCAAGTTTCCATTTATTATTAATAGAGTAGGTGAAAGTTTTCCCATCTTTTCATCATTCCATAGCCAAATATTAATTATTCTCCACAGTGGAATAAATTGCATTAAGAAACTTAGGCTGCAGTCCAAAAATATGTTTCATTAAAAAGGATCAACAGCTGTTTCTCCTTGACTGAATACAATCAGTTCTGTCTCAGTTCTTAATTCTTTCAATTCTCTTGTTTTAAGAAAGAATGTGAAAGATATGGTAAATGAAAAAGAGGAAACCATTTTTAAAAGCTACATTTAAGAACGAATGCATAATATTAAACTAAAAATGCAAAGACGATTATAAATTAAAAAGGCTCTATTGTAGAATTGCAAAGATAATATATTTTAGTGCTCTGGTTGGTTTCATGAAAGGCAATCCTTCTGGCCTCAAATGAGTCAGAAAATGTAGGGATTTGCTTATTAAGTATCAGAAGGACTTGACAAACATAATTAATGCAAATATCTTTTTTATCTTGTTTAGAGGCTGAGAAGATTTTGGAACTAGCTTGAGAGGCCATCCTTGGTTCCTTTTTAATAATATTTTATTCGTGGCTTGCTCAGGGTCAAAGGAGTCAAAATGGGGTGCAATTTTGGGAGAGAGCATAAACTACAAAATAAACACATGTTTAGGGTTTCTGTAAAATCATAGTCTCTTCCTGCCTTTCTAACTTCAGTTGCAATTGATTGCCTTCCAATCTTTGTTCTTTATATTTCTTCTCTGCTGGATCGTTCTTTAATTTCTTTTGTCTCAAAAGTTCCTTTTTTCTTACTACTGTTTACACAAATCTGGGAAATAATGCACCTCTGGACTTGTCCTTTTAACATTCAACCATTGTGTTCTGCAAGAGCCCCCCCTTCAATTTTCCATTATTTTAGGGAGAGATTTTGAAGATTGCATCTAAGAATATAACACAAATGATTGAAAACAGCTGAATGCTTTCATTTTGAGGTCTACCTGAAAAAAGGAGAATCAGCATACATTTCAGAGTTGTAAATTAAGAAGAATATTAAATTCATAAAATATCCAATTCTGGATGAAGACAATGGCAAGGGATTCTCATATTGTTGCCAATACAAACATGTCCATATAGTTACTTAGAATCTAGGTAAACATGGAGACTTATGTGAACATATGAAAAATATATCATAAATATTAAATGCCATAGTGAACCACTTGGGTCTAGTGAGTAAGACTATATAGATTAGAAACTAGGAGACTGTGAGTTCTAATTCTCCCTTAGAAATAAAAGCCAGTTGGGTGACTTTAAGCCAGTCATTTTCTGTCATACCAGTCCAGCCTAGTCCAGCCTAGCCCAGCTCAGCGCGTTGGTTATAGCAAAAGTAGGAGAGGAAATGTTGGCATATGCACTGCCTTGAATTATATATAAAAATAATAAAGGTGAAATATAAATGAATACATAAATGTATAGACATTAGTTCATCATGAAATACTACAATACAAATACTCATCCATTTCTTGATCCTCAAAATCCGTGACCAGCTGAGCGAGAGCAGACACTCACAACACAAAGTAAATCAATAGACACAATTTACATAAGACTTTTGTAAAGCCTTTGATTCAGTAGTACACAAACTACTTCAGAAACTAAAATCTTATGGCATCTCTGGCCCCCTTTATGATTGGATAACTCTGTTCTTGTCAAACAGGCAATAAATAGTTAAAATAAGGAGTGCCCTATCAAATCTATTTATTTTATTTATTTGTTTGTTTTGTCATGTAAGTATTGGTGATATACAAAGATATAATATTTATATACATGATACTAGTAAAAGAGAAACATTAGGACAGGGGACGGAAGGAACTCTGGTGCACTTATCCATGCCCCTTACTGACCTCTTAGGAATCAGGAAAGGTCAACAGTGGATAATCTAAGCATAAAGTTTTGGGGGTTAGGTGATGATACTACAGAGTCTGGTAGTGAGTTCCATGCATCAACTATTTGGTTATAAAAATTATATTTCCTGTAGTCGAGTTTAGAACAGTTTACTTTAAGTTTGTATCTGTTGTGTGTTCATGTGCTGTTGTGGTTGAAGCTGAAGTAGTCATTGACAGGAAGCATGTGGTAGCAGATGATTTTATGGGCAATGCTTAGGTCGTGTTTAAGACGACGTAGTTCTAAGATTTCTAAGCCTAGGATTGTAAGTCTAGTTGCGTAGGGTATTCTGTTACGAGTGGAGGAGTGGAGGGCTCTTCTAGTAAAGTATCTCTGGACATTTTCTAGGGTGCTTGTGTCCAAAATGTGGTGTGGATTCCAGACAGATGAGCTGTATTCAAGGATTGGTCTGGCGAAAGTTTTGTATGCTCTGCTTACTAGTGTGAGATTACCAGAGCAGAAACTACGTAGGATTAGGTTAACAACTCTTGAAGCGTTTTTGGCGATGCTGTTTCAGTGGGCTTTGGCATTTAGGTCATTTGATATGAGTATTCCAAGGTCTTTAATGGAGTGAGGATAGTCTGCAAGGTCTTGTTTATTCAGCTTGTATTTGGTGTTGTGATTCTTTTTACCCATGTGTAGGATAGAGCATTTGTTGTTTGTTGATTCACACTGGGTGAATCCTCAGGTGGGCAGGCAGGGACTGACGATAGACCATAGGGTTGATGATGTGTACAATGGGGAATGGACCCATGAACCGTGGATCCAACTTTCGATGTGGCGACTTCAATGAAATGTATTTTGTGTAAAGCCACACATGATCTCTGACAGCCAACGGGGGAATGTCATGACGGGAACGGTCGGCATACCTCTTATAGTCTTTCTTGGCTTAGTTGAGGTATCTCTTCATCATCTCGTGCAGCCATGGCTTCCGCAGGCAAAATAGTTTGCAATGGGGCCTGTTCCTTGGGGTGAAGAAACTCTGGTTTTCTGGCTAGAGTGTCCGCTCGAGGGTTCTGGTAACTCGGCATATAACAGATCTGAAAGTTGAACCGTGCAAATAAAAATGACCAACGTATCTGCCGTTGGTTCAACTTTCAGGCCGTTTGCAGGAACTCCAGGTTCCGATTATTCATCTGGACCTCCACCTGGTGACAAGCTACTTCGAGATAGTGCCTCCACATCTTGAAGGCAGACTTGACAGCCAACAACTCTTTCTCCCAGATTGTATAATTCCGTTCAGAGGGCCTGAGTTTGCGGGAGTGGTAGGCGTATGAGAACAGAGCTCTGCCATCCGGACAGGCCTGGAGGAGTACAGCTCCGACGGCGACATCGGAAGCGTCGGTCTCCATGACAAATGGCTGACATGAGTCTGGGTGCTGCAGAAGTGGTTCCTTCATGAATGCTTCCTTGAGGGCCACGAACGCTTGCTGCTCAGCCTCACTCCACTGAAATGGCACTTGTTTCTGCAAAAGTTGGGTGAGGGGTGCGATCAGGGTGGTGAAACCCGGGATAAATGTGCAATAGTAATTCACAAAGCCCAACGGTCACTGCACATCCTTCACTCGCTGCAGAGGTTGCCAGGTTTTTAGAGCTGACACCTTGCTTGGGTCCATGGCTATGCCCCCTGGAGAAATGACATGCCCCAGGAATTCTATGGTTGTGTGAAAAAACTGGCACTTCTCCAACTTGGCATACAACCATTGCTCACGTAAGCATTGCAGGACCTGACGCAGATGATACAGATGACTGGATTCTGAGGGAGAATATATCATAACGTCGTCAAGATAAATAATGACAAAATAATCTAACATATCACAAAAAACAAGAATTAAAGTTTCAAAACAAAATTAGTTTGAACATGCTAATGGCTTGCATATAACTAAAAAAAGAAAAAGAAAGAAAATATATACAACAACTTGAAGATAAATTAGGAAATAGAAAATTTGAAATGGAAGAGAAAAAGCAAATAATTATGGAGTATTTCCACGAACTGTATAAAAAAAGATACAATTTAAAATGGTGATATACAGGCTTATTTAGATCAAGCAAACATACAAGAAATATCAGAAACATATGGAAACAGAATGGAAGAGGATATGATGCTGAAAGACCACCAGGGCGTTGGTGAGACTGAAGGGCATGACCGTGTACCCAAAGTGCCCGTACTTCTGGCGTGGCACTGTACCAAACATGACTGCGAAGTGAACTGCTGCTTCCAGACATGAGTTTTTCCAATTTTGGTTGCATTAACAACGCATTGCTGACCTTGTAGAGGGGCACAACAGAGAGGGGTTCAGCCTCACATCATGGGTGCAAGCCCCCGCGAATGAGGGTTTATTAACCCCGGACCAATCGGAAAAGAGGCTAACGGATCAAGCTTGCCCAGACACATGGTGGCCCAGTAAACACCAGGAAGAAGGAGAGGTAAACGGCGAGAGGGCGGTGATCCAGACAGCAAACTTTTTGGAGTTTTTTTGTACCCTTAGAAAAGAACTAATTTAAAGGACAGAGAAGCTTCGATTGTGAAAAAAGTGGTGACTTAAAGTGAAAGAGCAGCGAGATCGAGTGAAAGATGCTGTGAAGTCTGGTGTAACGGTGCAAGACGAGAGGGATGAAAGAGACAAGATAGGAGATAGAAACAGAGATAAGATCAAGAGATTGAGAGCGAGTGGCTGGCAGGAGAGCTGTTGGACCTGGAGGTGCTATAGAAAGGTCTTTCACTACTACGCTGTGCTTTTTGTGCTGTATGGAATTATAAAATACAAGAGCAACAACAATAACATATAAGGGAAAGGAGATAATAATACTGAAGCAAGTCCCAAGAAGAATTCATGAAAAGAGGCGGCACTTCCATTATTTGACAGTGAAACTTATTAGACATGAAATTCAATTTCGATGGTTGGTCCCGGAGGGGCTAATCATTACATGGAAAGGGGGAAAAAAACTATCGAAATGACCGAACAAGCAGATCGATTTATCGAAGAATTTTTAGAGTGTACCACATGATCAGGGTCACAAAGTTTAGAAAATAACGAAACGGAAGAAGAAATAGAGGAAGGACAGATAGTACAAAAAGAAGATAGAACAGGAACACTCCAAGAACCTAGAAGCACTAAAAGAGTAAAATAAGAGGGGAATCTCAATATGCAAAATACAGTAAAACTATTTTCAGTAAATATAAATGGGATCAACTCACAGAAAAAAGAGGTCAAAAAAGAGAAATTAAATTGCAAAATAACCCGACTGATTTGAAAAACAAGGAAGAAAAGGACCTACTTACACATAAAATGAATTTGGTAGTACAAGAAGAAATATCCATAAGAATTAAAGTTTCAAAACAAAATTAGTTTGAACATGCTAATGGCTTGCATATAACTAAAAAAAGAAAAAGAAAGAAAATATATACAACAACTTGAAGATAAATTAGGAAATAGAAAATTTGAAATGGAAGAGAAAAAGCAAATAATTATGGAGTATTTCCACGAACTGTATAAAAAAAGATACAATTTAAAATGGTGATACACAGGCTTATTTAGATCAAGCAAACATACCAGAAATATCAGAAACATATGGAAACAGAATGGAAGAGGATATTACAGTATCTAAATAGGAAATAGCAATACAAAAGCAGAAAAATAACAAAACACTTGGCCCAGATGGGATTCCGGCTGTGTTTTATAAAAATATGCAGGAATCTATTAAAAGTTTATTATTAGTTACCTTTAACGAAGTTATACCTAAAGGGAAGAAGCCGCAATCATGAGGAGAAGGATTAATTACTCTAATCCCGAAAGATAAAAAGAAAAAACATATGATTAAACAATACAGGCCCATTTCACTACTTAATAGTGATTATAAAATATTTGCCACAATTTTTGTGGAAAAGGCAGAGGTCCTGGTACACTGAAAAAGCCGATAACTCCAACAACTTTCTAGCTGAAGCAATCATGATGGGAAAGGCTGTTCTAGATGTTAGGAAAGAAAGGGGGAACCGACCTAAGCAGTTCAAATGGAGGGTTTGTTAAAGCTTGCAGCACAAGTGGCAAATGCCATGTAGGATAACAATGTAGAATTTGCGGTTGTAAGTTTGAAGCACCACATTTAAAAAATCCCGTATGCATGGATGGTGGTGTAGGGCTCTCAGATTTTTCAGGCAGATGACAGTGGATAAAGCCGCAAAGTGTATTAGGTGCCAACCCTTTATGGAACCCTGCCTGGAGAAAGGCTAGAATCTGCTCTAGCAATTCTCTTAGGGGATCAAGGTGATTGGAAGTGCAGAATGCGTAATAATCTGACCAAGTAGCACTGTAGATTCTGGTGGTTAAAGAACGGCGGGCAGCCTGAATCGTGGCGATCACATTATCTGATAAGGATAGTGATCCCAATCAGAACTCCTCAAGTGCCAGATGGTGAGGTGCCACCATTGAGGGTCCGGATGGAAGACGGACACCTGACTGAGGGATATCTGATTGTTCGGGATGTACCATGGTGTGGAGATGGATAGATCCCCTAGCTCAGAGAACCATGGGCGATGCAGCCAGTGTGGTGCCACCAACAGTAGTTCTGCTCCTTCCGATAGAAGCTTGCTCATCACCTTCAGGATAGGTGCGGTGGGTGGTAAGGCATGCCCAGGGCGTTGATGCCTTCCGCTCCCAGGGATGGGAAATGGAAGAAGAAACAGGGGAGCTGGGTGTTGCAGTGGGTGGTGAAGAGGTCCATTTGTGGTGTATCGAAGCATCGGCAGATGAAAGATGTTGAGATCCAGGCACCATTCTGCCGGATCCATTGTTGAACAGCTCAACCAGTACATTTGGACATTCATGCTATGTGTTCTGCTCTCAAGGACTGTAGATGTTGCTATGCCCAGGTGACTAGTGACTCTGCCTCCTGCATGAGACAATGGGATTTCGGGGGCCCTTGATGGTTTATATGGGCATGGGTAGCCACATTGTCGTTCAGAATGAGGACCAGACGGCCCAAGACATGATGGAAGAAATGACAAAGAGCCAGCAATTCTGCCAATAGCGACACTGTTGGCAAGCTCTTCCGATGTTCAGCTGCCCTGGGCTATCTAGTGGGCTGTGTGTGCTCCCCACCCAGACAGGCTGATGTCCATTATTATGGTGATGCACATCTCTTTGAAACAGGAACCACATTGAATTACTTGCCATGTCTACCATGGAAGAGAGTGACAAACCTTGGATGGTAGCTGAACCATTTTGTTGGTGTGGCTGCTTCTTGTTTTTTGAAATGGTAATAGATACCACTGTAACTGGCAAGAATGAAGACTTGCCCAGGGAACCACATTGATGCATCCCCAGGAGACGAGACATCCCCAGGAGACGAGACAAAAGGGAAAGTGGCACTCGCTGGCTGCATTGTATGAGGTGCACTGTATTGAGAATGGAAGGCTGACGGTCTAGTGAAAGGAAGACTTGGCAGGTAACTGTGTCAATTTTAATTACAGGTGGAGCAGTGAAGTTGTGGGAACCAGATGACTCTTTGGAAAGTTTATAGAGAAGCCATGAGTTTGCAGCGACCAGATGGTAAGGAGGAGTTCGGCACGTGCCTGCTTGGAGGACCTAGATAGAATAATGATATTGTCCAGGTATGCTTGGAGCCTAATTGACTGGAGTCTGAATCTGCCATCATTACCTCCAATAGTTTTGTGAGTGTCCTAGGGGCAGAGGAGAGGCCAAAGTTTATTGCCTAGTATTGAAAATGGGATCCACTGAGGCAGAAACACAGGTACTTTCTGTGAACAGGGGGAATCATAATGTGTAGGTAAGCCTCCTGGAGGTCTATGGAGGTCAGCCAATTGTGTTGTCGAATGCAGGCCCGAATGGACTTGAAGCACTGCATCTTGAACCTCCACATATATGTCACGTATATGTTGCCACATATATGTTGAGCTGTTTGAGGTTCAAGATTAAGCAGTGGCCCCCTGACGACTTGGAAACTAGGAAGATGACTGAGTAAAATCCCAGTCCCTTTTGGCTTGGAGACACAGATTCCATGGCTACTATCTCCAGTAGATGATGGACCTCCTCTTCTAGCAAGGCCTGGTCTGCAGGGTTGGATGACATGGGGCATCAGAATAACTTGTTGAGGGGAGGGAACAGGAATTTGAGTAGAAGGCCAGATCAAATGGTGTTTAGTGCCCAGTTGTCCATAGAGGTTGATTTCCATTGTGAGAAGAAGTGCTGCAGCTTGTCTCCAATGGGAATGTTTGGAGTGAGTCACTTGGTTTTGCGAAAATGTTTTGAGGCTGATCCCCAAAAGGAGTATCTGGGCTGCATGTATTCTTGGTAGCCCCCTATATTCCTGTCTGGAAAGGTCGGTGTATCCTGCCAATAGGTCCCCTGGTTATATGACCTCTGGGCCTAGGGAAGAGAAGTGCCTGATGAAGTATCTGGCCGAAAGGGCTGTCTGCAGGAGAATGGAATCTGTCTCCTGTCTGCCCACCTATAAGCTTTGGGAAGTACTTTGCGTTTGTCCTTATCTTTGATCAACAGTGTCCAGTGATTTATCAAACAGCTTTGTTCCCCCGAAAGGGGCTGCTGTGAGGCACCACTTAGACAGGAGTCTGCTTGCCAATTTCTAAGTCACAGCAGACGATGAGAGGACCTTGTGGCCACCATAGATTAGATGCAAATTTTGTGGAGTTCAAAGTCACATTCACTGAGAACTCTGCCGTGTCTAACAGTTTATTAAGGTCCTGATGGAGCCTTGTCATCAGGGCCCAACTTTGATTGCATCTCTCACAGCCACATGATAGATGTACAGATAAAGAAGGATGCTGTATAGGCTGCACGTAGGGCCCACACGTCCGACTGATTTGCAGATGAGGTTCGCTGCCTTTCGATCATCGGGCTTGAGCCCCTCTGCCATGTCCACAGGCACAAAGGCATTGGATACAAGACTGGTGACAGGCTGATCTATTGGTGGAAATTGTAGCAGCCCTTCATTATCTAGACCAAAACTGTAGAACTTGCATTCAGTGGAGGACTGACCTGGGACAGCTGTTGGGTGATTCCAGTGGTTTTTGATATTGTCAATAAATTCTAATTCTAATTGTGAAGAGACTGGCGGTCGGGTCAATCTCCACCGAAGGTTCCGAAGGCTTAGTGGAGGCTCCCAAATTGGCGTTCATCTTTGCTTTATGAAAAAGTGTCTTGAACAAAGACAGCTTAAATAATCCTGTGAAAGCAGGTTGTTCAGCAGAGGTCTCTTTGTCCTCAGAGAAATCATCCTCGAGTCCACTGCCATCATCCTGTGACACTGGCTCAGTCTCTAGGGAGCCCTGGCATGAATAGTGGGCTATGACATTGGCAATCATGTCTTGCACTGAGGGAGAGAGTTGGTGCCACACAGCTGCTTTGTAGCACAGGCCTGCAGCAGTTGGAATAAATGATGCAGATAGCATTGGTCTCTGAGTCACTTTAGGTGAGGACTGGATGGGAGGATTGCCATTTTCTTGTCCTATAATTATAGGACTGGAGGTAAGATGTGGGATGGAGGTAAGACATGGGGAACCTCCTCAGAATGTTCAGGTGACCAACCCTTGTCTGTGGCCATCCTAGCAGGCTCTGGGATGGGCAAGGTTGAAGAAGTAGCCATAGGTTGAGGTGAAAGCAACATTTGGGAAGGAGGCAGAGCCCAAGGTGGCTAAGGCTTGTTTCTGTGGGGCTAAGGCTTGTTTCTGAGTCTGTTCCATCATCTTTTCCAGTGCCTTAATTCTCCTCTCAGCTTCCTTCAAGATTGGTGAAGCCTGAGAAGTTTTATATTTTGATTTTGATGGGGCAGAGACTGCTGCAGGCACATCTCCCAATTGCTACAGAACGCTGTCAGTTTGAAACTCAGTTAGCTCTATGTTCTGTGGGCCTCACGAAATGGCCTCTGGAAGTTGGCAATGAGACCTGCCTGTCAAGTCTTGCAAGGCTAGAAATGCTGTGCGCATGCACCCATGAGGCCTGCAGTCAAATGGAAGCTCCCTTTGGCCTGCGTAGCAACTGATGATGTCAGAAGGCAAGATGGCAGCCGCCAGTCAGAGATGCCATTGGTGGCCGTTTCTACTTGAAAAAAAGACAGGAACTGATGGCAGATGCCGAGAGGAAAACCTTCTGGCTTTGATTTTCTGCTCTCAGTGAGAAAGCAAGTGTTCGGCTGCTGGAAGGTAGGAGAGCAATCTGGGAATCCGGTGTGCCGTTCAGATACAACTGATGTGAATGAGGGCAAGGGCTCCATTTTGACAATAGTAATGACACCTCCTGGGTATATCCTCAGAGGATAGGAACACTTGAAGAAATTGAATGTAAAATATGGTTCTTGCCAGTGGACCAGCTAATCAGCCTATTGAATCTAATTATCTTACTGAAATGTAAAGAAGCTGTAAAGGAGAGTCCAACCTGAGCTAAAAATACAGATTGATTCATAGAGAAAAATTCTAAATGTTCCTACTCTACAACTGAGTTTTAAAAAACTGAACCCTTTGGGCAGCTAAGGGACGTTACCTAAATAAATATTTAAATTTCAAACTCAGACCTACCAATCCGTAAACTCCTGAAAACCCACCTATGTCGCCAGGCATGGTGAATAGATTCTCCCGGCTATCCCGCTTTATGTATGGTTTGTTGAGTTGTGTGATTGTTTTTTAATAAGGGTTTCTTAATGTGTTCTGTTTTTAATATTGGATTTGTAGACTGTACTGTTTGTTGGAAGCCGCTCCAAGTCCTCGGAGAGGGGCGGCATACAAATCTAATAAATAAACAAACAAACAAATAAATAAAATCCGACTGACCCATGTTGGACTCTCCACGCAGCACATTGGAGAATTGATCTTTTCAACTTTAGTGTTAGAAACCCTAACTCAGAGTTCTCATTTGAGGCACAAATGACTAGTTATCCTACTTTGAACACATTATATGAAACCTAGGTTACTGGATAAGGCTCCTATGCTGGGAAAGATGGAAGAAATAGAAGAAGTCCAGGATGATCAGTAGCCAGGTGGATTGACTCATTTACAGTACAGTGGAGGGATAGCATTGGAAGAGCTGAAGAATCAGGTTAGGGACAGATTATCATGGATAAAATCTGTCTCTATGGTTGCTAAAAGTCAATAATTAGTTGATGGCAACGGTTGGAAAATATATAGATAAATATAGATATATAGATAAATAAACTAGCTGCTATTGGGCTCAGGAAAAAAAATCTGGTTTCTGGGAAAATGATTTCTTGAATTAAATAACGTTTTCCTATGTTTTTCTTTTTCTTATTTATTCTTTTATTACCTGTTAACATTCTCCAAATGTTGGAGATCTTGAAAACTTACATATTTTTCTTGGTCTTTGATCTAACATGGATTTTGAATGTTCTCATTACTATCCCCTCATATAAACTTCTATGGCTACATTTGAGTGTTTTGGTTTTTAAAAAGAAGATCTAGTCATATGTTTCTTTTTCTAATATGTAATTTGGCCTAATTTTAGCTCACAGCCTTAATTAATGTCTTCCACAAAGCATCCTACTGCAATAGGCAGGTTGATTACTATACTGCACAAGCACAAGTTTGGCTATCAAATTATACCTTTCATGCTTAATCATTGTGTTAAGTAAGCAAAAAGAATTATCTTTTGCTTTCTATACACACAGATACAATGCAAATACAAGCCTATAAACTGCCCCAACTTTTACTCAACCACATTATATTTAAGAAGAAAGTTTTAAACCAAGAGGGTTTTTTAACATAGTGTTGGGTTCTGGTTCAAAATAAGCATTGGAAAATAGACAATTCTAAATATTTTATTTTTCAGTACTTTACATCTTCAACTGATACATGGTGCGAAGGGCACTGTAAATGGCATTGGATTCTGTACTGTTATATCTGGAAAGACAATCATACTGAGTGATAGAAACATAGAAACATAGAAGTTTGACGGCAGAAAAAGACCTCCTGGTCCATCTAGTCTGCCCTTATACTATTTTCTGTATTTTATCTTAGGATGGATATATGTTTATCCCAGGCATGTTTAAATTCAGTTACTGTGGATTTATCTACAATGTCTGCTGGAAGTTTGTTCCAAGGATCTACTACTCTTTCAGTAAAATAATATTTTCTCATGTTGCTTTTGATCTTTCCCCCAACTAACTTCAGATTGTGTCCCCTTGTTCTTGTGTTCACTTTCCTTTTAAAAACACTTCCCTCCTGGACCTTGTTTAACCCTTTAATATATTTAAATGTTTTGATCATGTCCCCCCTTTTCCTTCTGTCCTCCAGACTATACAGATTGAGTTCATTAAGTCTTTCCTGATACGTTTTATGCTTAAGACCTTCCACCATTCTTGTAGCCCGTCTTTGGACCCGTTCAATTTTGTCAATATCTTTTTGTAGGTGAGGTCTCCAGAACTGAACACAGTATTCCAAATGTGGTCTCACCAGCATTCTATATAGCGGGATCATAATCTCCCTCTTCCTGCTTGTTATACCTCTAGCTATGCAGCCAAGCATCCTACTTGCTTTCCCTACCGCCTGACTGCACTGATGGGCTACCAAAAATTTTACTACCACACTGTGGGCGTGCCTTATGAATTTTGTTTCAACATCTTTCAGTGCAAATTGGGTGCTCTGGGATGGAGCTCCAAATTTTGCTACCGAAACTGTGTTTCTGACCGTTCCCATAGGAGCCCATCACTGATCATACTTCACATTTTTTTAAGGGTTGGAGCATATATAGAAACCCCAAACTTATATGTGTTATTGGCAGATTAAAAAGGCAATCATGAAATGACTGGTTCTTATTATCGTATTTTTCAATGTATAAGACGCACCTAGATTTTAGAGGAGAAAAACAAGGAAAAAAGTATTCTTAACCAAATGGGGGTAGGCAAAGTTGGCTCTTCTATGACTTGTGGATTTCAACTCACAGAATTCCTGAGCCAATCATGCTAGCTCAGGAATCCTGGGAGTTGAAGTCCACATATCATAGAAGAGCCAACTTTGCCTACTCCTGGTGTAGTATTATATTGTTTAATAAAATACCAGTGTAGCAGAATATTTTTTACAACTATGTATACTTTTTTGCTTGTTATGAACTGGGTACTAGAAGTCATTTGACAAAAATTCTGACCAGACTGAGTAGAAATTCCAGGTGATCCATATTTGGCAGTAGTGCAAACCGAAAATAAAATATCGCTCTCCCCAAGGCAGAGTGTTCCCATGCTCAGGAAAACTTGTTCTGGATCTTTTAGCATTAAAGACTGGGATGGATTTATTATGGGACACTGAGGACACTGAAAAAATGCTGCCTTTCCCCCACTCCATTTTGCTTACTGAACTCCCTCCAAGGTTGGATTTCAGCTGTGGCACTGCCCTTTTCCAGCTGAGAAGGGTGCCAAAAAGAAAAAAAAAGATATTTCAAGAGTTTCTCCTCATATCTTGGGGGGAAGCAACTACAATATTCACCTTTGTTGGATCAGGCAGGCGTTTAATTTCCCCAAAGGTTTGGGGTGGGGCGGAGCGGGGAGCCATTATTTCTCTGCAACCCTCTATCACCCCCCCCCACTTTCTTGCCCCTCTTGGGAAACTTTTTCATGCAAGAGGAAAAGTGAGCCACACACACATATGTCGCTTGCTGAGGTTGGGAAACCTTGCCACACATGTGTGTGTGTATGTGTAGCTTACTTTTCCTCCTGCATGAAAAAGTTTCCCAAAAAGGGCAAGAAAGTGGAGAGGGGGTGGAGGGTTGCAGAGAAATAATGACTCCCCTCCCCGCCCCAAAATCTCAGGTAAACAAAACAGGACACAGCTGCACCAGACCAGGGGTCAGCAGAGAACCCAGGCTGGCCTGGCAGGTAAAGGGAAAGCAACCTGTGGTTACGTCCACAGCACTTCTTCCTCCTCTAGCGCCAACACCTGATCATAAAAAATATATAAATGAACTGAAAAAAATTGATGCTTATTTGCTTATTTTGCTCAGAAAAGACCCATCCCCCCAATCTGGCTGTGTTCAATTATTTTGCACTTTATATATAGATTAGGCTGAAAATATTGGGAATATCCTTTTGCAAAGTAAGTACATGATACCCAGACAACTAATTTTATGAAAGAAACCCATTTTACTAAAAACAAGTATGTAATTTTGAATTTACAGCATAATCTATATATAAAGTGAAAAAATTGCGCACCACCTGGTTGCGGGGGGGGGGGAGAGCTTTTCTGAGCAAAATAATTTATTTATTATTATTTATTAATCAGATTTGTATGCCGCCCCTCTCTGTAGACTCGGGGCGGCTAACAACAGTAATAGTACAATGTAAACAAATCTCATATTTAAGTTAATTTAAAAAAACCCAATTTAAGAAACCAGTCATACATACTGACATACCATGCATAAATTTTATAAGCCTAGGGGGAATGGAAAGTCTCAATTCCCCCATGCCTGACGACAGAGGTGGGTTTTAAGGAGCTTACGAAAGGCAAGGAGGGTGGGGGCAACTCTGATAGCTGGGGGGAGTTGGTTCCAAAGGGTCAGGGCCACCACAGAAAAGGCTCTTCCCCTGAGTCCCGCCAAACGACATTGTTTAGTTGACGGGACCAGGAGAAGGCCGACTCTGTGAGACCTAACTGGTCACTGGGATTTGTGCGGCAGAAGGCGGTCCCAGAGATATTCTGGTCCGGTGCCATGAAGGGCTTTATAGGTCATAACCAACACTTTGAATTGTGACCGGAAACTGATCGGCAACCAATGCAGACTGCGGAGTGTTGGTGTAACATGGGCATATTTAGGAAAGCCCATGATAGCTCTTGCAGCTGCATTCTGCACGATCTGAAGTTTCCGACCATTTTTCAAAGGTAGCCCCATGTAGAGAGCATTACAGTAGTCGAGCCTCAAGGTGATGAGGGCATGAGTGACTGTGAGCAGTGACTCCCGGTCCAAATAGGGCCGCAACTGGTGCACTAGGCAAACCTGGGCAAACGCCCCCCTCGCCACAGCTGAAAGATGTTTCTCTAATGTGAGCTGTGGGTCGAGGAGGATGCCTAAGTTGTGGACCCTCTCTGAGGGGGTTAGTGATTCCCCCTCCAGGGTAATGGACGGACAGATGGAATTGTCCCTGGGAGGCAAAACCCACAGCCACTCCGTATTATCAGGGTTTAGTTTGAGTGTGTTGACACCCATCCAGACCCCAACAGCCTCCAGGCACTGGCACATCACTTCCACTGCTTCGCTGACTGGACAAGGGGTGGGGATGTAGAGCTGGGTATCATCTCCATATTGATGATACCTCACCCCATGCCCTTGGATGATCTCACTCAGCGGTTTCATGTAGATATTAAATAGTAGGGGGGAGAGGACCGACCCCTGAGGCACCCCACAAGGGAGTAACCTAGAGGTCGACCTCTGACCCCCACTAACACCGACTCCAACCAACCAGAGAGGTAGGAGAACCACTGAAGAACAGTGCCTCCCACTCCCAACCCTCCAGCCGGTGCAGAAGGATACCATGGTCGATGGTATCGAAAGCAGCTGAGAGGTCAAGAAGCACCAGGACAGAGGATAAACCCCTTTCCCGGGCCCGCCAGAGATCATCCATCAGCGCGACCAAAGCAGTTTCCGTGCTGTAGCCGGGCCTGAATCCTGACTGCTGAGGGCCTAGATAATCAGCTTCTTCCAAGGACCGCTGGAGCTGGAGCACCACCACCTTCTCAACAACCTTCCCCATAAAGGGAAGATTGGAGACTGGCCGCTAGTTGTTGAGAATGGCTGGGTCCAGGGGAGGCTTCTTGAGGAGGGGGCACACAAGTGCCTCCTTATAGGGATCCGGGAAGGACCCTTTCCCCAAGAAGCGTTGACAATCTCCTGGACCCAGCTCCGTGTAACCTCCCTGATGGCCGAGATCAGCCGGGAGGGACACAGATCCAGTAAACAGGTGGCGGAACTCACAGCTCCAATGGCCTTGTCCACTTCATCAGGTGTCACCAGATCAAACTCTTCCCAGACTGGTGGACAAGTATGTGCCCCAGTCACCTCGACTGACTCATTGTCAGTCGACTCTGTTTTCCAATTGGAGTCGAGGTCCGATTTTAAAACGTGTTAAAATCCTTGGCACTACTCTGCAAGGGTTCCCCAACTCCCCCCTGATTAAGAAGGGAGCAGGTCACCCTAAACAGAGCGACTGGGCAGGATTCCGCTGATGCAATCAAGGCGGCATGATACGCTCATATTGCCGCCTTGAGCGCCACTTTGTAAGTTTTAATGTGAGCTCTTACAAGTGTTCGATCGGATTCCTCCATCACTTCTCTAGACGTCTCTTCTGACGTTTCAACTCCCGGAGCTCCTCGTTGAACCATGGAGCTCTACGGGGTCTAGTGCTGCGGAGAGGTTGCAACAGCGCAATTCAGTCAAGAGCCTCCGCTGCAGCCTTGTTCCAGGCCTCAGCCAGAGACTCTGCCGAACTGTGTACGAGTGTATCTGGAATAACCCCAAGTGCCTTCTGAAAGCCCTCTGGATCCATCAGGCATCTGGGGCGGAACAACCTAGTTGGTTCCGTCTCCCTGCGGGGAAGGATTGGAGCCAGGAAGTGAAGCCGCAGTAGAAAAAGGTCCAACCATGACAAAGGCAACACTTCTAAGCCCCTTAGTCTCAGACCATTACTCAGTTGTTCAGAGAGGAATACCATGTTGGGTGCGTGCCCCCCTTCGTGAGTCCGACCCTGTACTACTTGGGTCAGGTCCATGGCTGTCATGGTGGCCATGAACTCCTGTGCCAGTCCAGAGGTTTCGCCGAGTGACGGCAGGTTAAAGTCCCCCAAGACAATAAGTCTGGGGAACCCTACCGCCAACCCAGCTACCTCCTCGAGTAGCACAGGCAGGGCTTGTGACACGCAGCTGAGAGGCAGGTACTTGAGAAACAAGCCCACCTGAACCCCTAAGTCCAACTTCACCAGGAGGGACTCGCAACCCACAATCTCTGGAGCAACGAGTCTATGTAAGCCAAGGCTCTCCCTGGCTATAATAGCCACTCCTCCCCCCTTCCCTGGAGTCAAGGCTGATGCTACCGTGTTTCCCCGAAAGTAAGACAGTATCTTACTTTCTTTTTATCCCCAAAAGCCCCACTACGTCTTATTTTCGGGGTATGTCTTACATTGGAAAAAAATTGAAAGGGTCGTGTTCCCGAAGGCATCTCCCCAGAGTCCAGAAGGGCAGCCGTGGGACAGGAGCCTTGTGAGCCCTTTTCCAAGTTCAACCTCAGGGCTCCAAGCGGCGTGCATGCGTGGAGCCGCAGACGCATGTCGGGGAAGCGTGTGTCTGGAGGGGAGGAGCCGCTCTGCGCAGTTGGGCAGCCCCACCTGCCTACCGGAAAGGAGGCGGGCGAAGGAGGGCACAGCTCCGGCCACTCGCCTCGGAGCCGGTCGGCCTCGCTGGCTGCTTGCAGCCGAGCCTCGGCAGGACTCGGTTGCTGGGACAAGCGCCTTCGCTGCAAGCCGCCGCCCGCTCGGCTCGCTTCGGACCAGCGCCGTCCTTCGCTTTGCCAAGCCGGGGAAGAGGCGGTGGCGCCGCGGCGAGGCGAAGGCGAGGGGCACGCGGGGAGCTTGGAAGCGACGTCATCGGGCTCCCCCCCTGGCAATACCCCCGTTTCCCCGAAAGTAAGACATATGTCTTACTTTCGGGGTACGGCTTATATTAGCCGACCCCCCTGAAACCCCCGATACGTCTTACAATCGGGGGTGTCTTACTATCGGGGAAACAGGGTATATCTGAAACCCAGCTGGGCAAATTTCAGATAGAGGAACTCCTCCCTCCGGGACCAGCCAGGTTTCAGTTACACATGCCAGGTCGGCCTCCTCATCCAGGATCAGATCCCGGATGAGGAGAGCTTTATTTACCACCGACTTGGCATTGAGTAGCAGCAGCTTGAGCCCAGGGCCAGAATTACACTCATCACCAGTACCCAGGATTGGGTTCACAGAGGCGGAACAAGGGATCATTATTAAGCAGTGATCTCTTGTTCCCCTGGGACGGCTAGCTCTGTGGCCCCCGCCATATCTACCTCTCCCCAGCAAGACCAGAATATTCCGACCCTCTGCCACCCCAGACATCGGTGCCCCCTCCCCTCCCGCCTCTCCAGTGTCAGGTAGGCTAATCAAATCATTCATACCATTTTCATTTGTTTCATCCATACCAAAGTCCCACCCAGCCCACCCATAACAATCATTCATTTCATACATATTGTCACACCCACCCCAATAATCCATCAATTTTAAATCCCCCCTCTAAAAAATTAGCTAAAGTGTTAATTACTAAAAACTCCATATAAATTCTATTAATAAACAATATAAACATCAAATTATACTAATATTAGAATACCAATTTACACTAAGTTATTCTCAAGATCTTAATAGAATAACATATAATTATTAAAAAATTGTTAAAATTATAAAGTGCTAAAGTTATAAAGTGCAAAAAATATAGGAAGTAATTAAATTGATTTTCCATCAGGTCAGCAATACAGCACCAGTTCTAAAAGGTGAGTTCTGGAGAAAAAGATTCAATGGCCAAGGAGAAGTCGTAGCATATTGTTCTTCAGGATCTTGGGATCTTTGGTGCCAGCCACTGCCACTGGCTGGCACTCTCAGGTCTTTCTCTGGATCCACAATCACTTTTGCTCCTCTGCTCTTACGGTATTTCCAAGTCTCCAGTCCCTCTGCAGTCTTATATGATTTTAATACAAACTCCATGTGGTCTCAGTAGGATGAGCTTCAATCTCCATCTCGGTCTCCTCCTTCCTAGTAAGTCCACCTATTCCGATGGCCCCTCCGATACCGGGCGCCCCCACCATCTGGCGCTACGGCTTCCCAGGACCATCCGGTTCAATGGCGAGGATCCAAATAAACAAATAAGCATCCATTTTTTTCAGTTCATTTTTTATTTTTATGATCAGGAATGTTCATTTTAGTATAGCAATGCCAAAGTTATTTTAAAAATTTGGAATCAGGAGCCTAAAAAAATAAATAAAGTGAAATAATTGCACACAGCTGGGTGGGTGGGTGGCCTTTTTATTAGTAAAATAAACAAATAAGCATCATTTTTTTCAGTTCATTTTTCATTTCATTATGTTTGTTGTGGTTGGCTCTGGCCCAGCTCCTGCCCCAAGCAATGTGGAGGTGGATGTGGGGAAAACATCCACATGCCACAGGCCTGTTTTGCTCCCAATAGAATCTCCCGACAAAGGCTCCTCTGATGAAGGAAGCGTGAGTAGCAGGGAAGAGGGGAGTTTGGCAGACAACCCAGGAGGAGATCAATCATCCTTATCATCCCTGGATTCTGAACAAGAATGTATGACAGACCCACGCATGTGTAGAGTGATGCATAGGAGAGAACCACTGAAGGATTATTACAGGAGATAAGTGAGGCCACCTGTGGTTGGGTGGGGCTGCTGTAATTAGTGCTACAGATAAAAAGAGCAGCGTGCTGATTTAGCCTCATGGAAGTTAATCTGATTCACAGTTTCGTCAAGATTGTGGTTTTGCTGTTTCCTTGTTCAAGATTGTGTGTGGACTTTCTGGATTTGGAATTGGACTCAATTTCCCAGTTACTGGGTGAGAAATTGGATTGCATTTAACCTGTGCCTTGTGTGTACCAGAAAATCCCTTTGACATTTAAAAAGGGAGTTTTTTCTGCTTTTCTGTTGATAAAGACATTTAGTTTTCCTTCTATCGTGTCGTGAATGTCTTTTTGGACCAATTACCCTGTAATTACGGGTGGTTGGGACACGCCATCAGAATGATGTTTAGAAATGTTCAAACTAGTAATCCAATGCAAAAAGTTACAGTATATAAAAAAGTTGGAACTGGCAGCCAAATCTAAATAAAAATGAACTTAATTGCACAAAAATTGGGGGGGGGGCATTTATGAGCAAAATAAAAAAATTAGCATTAACTTTTTCATTTCAATTTTCCTTTCATTGTATTCAGAAATGTTCAAATTAGTATCCCAGTGAAAAAAGCTTTCAAACCCCCCCAAATTTAAGTATTTAAAATAAACCTTTTTTAGTCCGGGTCAAATTGACCTGGGAACAGAACAAGTGTGACAGTTTCATGAATAGAACAGCAGTTTTAAGACAACAAATCATTTCTTGAAAATAGTAACAGAAGTGTGGGGAAGTAAATTGATATTTGATAATTATAAACATGTATCATTACATCATCTCTTATTTATGCATATGTAGCCTATATCATTTTTTCTTTTCTGAAATGTATAAACATGACTGCATAGTTTTGTTTGTAGAAGTTCCTCCCACTATTTTTTGGAAATTTCTTCAATGCACAGTTAAAAATGAATAAACTACAATGAGAGTTAATTATTTGTTTGAGGTCTTGCATTTGGTTCCACAGACCTGATACTGTTCAACTGCCATCTCTTAACTGCCTCAGTTAACTTTTGGTGACTGAAGAGAGATGGCAGTTGAACGGTTTCCTCTTAGGAGTAGGCAGCACCCAACTAATTTTGAGGCTTGGGCAGGGATCTTACAGCTGAAGAACTTCTGGAATTAAGAAAAATCTGGAAATTAATCCATTTGTTAAGGGACAAGTGGTGTTTGTGGGATCATAAAAAGGGATCCTTTGAAATTGGCTGCTGGGTGGATGGCTGTTCAATGCTGTGGCATAACCCAAAGAATAGACACTGGAACTGATCCCATTTCTAAAGCATCTTTTACTTTTAATGTTTTAATTTAAGAAATGCTTTCTTTAATTATGAAGTACAGTGGTACCTCGTCTTATGAACTTAATTCGTTCCGTGACCAGGTTCGTAAGGAGAAAAGTTCGTAAGACAAAACAATGTTTCCCATAGAAATCAATGTAAAAGCAAATAATGCGTGCAATCCCAAAACTCACCCCTTTTGCCTCATTACTGCTGGCATTCGGATCCTTGTTCGGGGGTGGGTGGAGGAGGGGGGGACACAGCGCAGGCTGCCTGGAGGGAGCCTTGTGGGTGGACCTGCCCCTCAGAAACCCCAAAGCCGGGACCCGTGCTTTGTTCCCGACTACTGGCTCTCTGAAGGAAAGTCAAGCCAGCAGGGTGGGAAGGGAGGGGAGCTGAGAGGGAAGCCAAAGCCCTTGGGGGGGATGTCCATCTGGGGGTCCGTAGTCACCCCTCCTCGGCAGCCCCAAGCCCAGGAGGGCAGCTCCATGCTTCTCTGACCCCCCCCTCAAAAAACCCGGCTCTCAGAACGAAAGAAAAACTCAGAACGAAAGACAAGCCAGCCAGGTGGGGAGGGGGGCTGAGAGAGAGGGAAGCCACCCCAGATGAAGCCCTTGGGGGGATGTCCAGCTGGGTGAGGGCTGACTCCAGACCCAAGGGCTTCGTTGGCGGTGGCTTCCCTCTCTCTCAGCCCCCCTCCCCACCCAGCTGGCTTGTCTTCTTATGCATGTCCGGAGGTGGGAAATCCCGACGGGGGTGGGAAGCAAATGGGAAAACCTGGCGGTGACAGTCACAAGGCAGGGGAATCCCTGTGAAGTAAGCGAGCACACGCACAGTAAGAGAGCCCACACACCCGGCCTTGGGTTTGTAAGACAAAACTGGTTCTTAAGACGAGGCAAACAAATCTTAAAATCCAGGTTTGTATCACAAAAAGTTCATATGAAGAGGTGTTCATAAGACGAGGTATCCCTGTATATTTATTTTGATGTTTTCAATATTTCAGGATGTATTTTATAGAAAATTTATTTGGATGTTGGATTTGGTTTATAGAGCGAGAAGATGAAAGTTTGGAACTATGTTTCTTTGCAACTAAGTTACTTCTTTCTTTAGAGAAATTAAATTCTTTAGTTTTTGGTGAATCTTTGTTTATCTTAGGGGCTGTTTTCTATATTTTATTTAACCTGCCTGTTAGGATGCTTTTCCCCCCTATAATTTTGCTGATTGGTTTGGATTTATAGATATGTAATTGGAGAATCATTTTCTTTCCTTTCCCTCTTTCTCCTCCCTCCCCCCCTTCCTTCCCTGCTTCCAACATGGTGGTTACTTTCAAAATAGTATGATGTGACCATGTGATGTAGTGATCTATTTCAATTCATAATACGAAAAGGACAGAATTTTTAATTTAGTCATTTGGGCTTCACTCTTGCCTTTGATCATGCTTCAGATGTATAAAAACTCTTAAATATGAGTAAAACTGGATGCTTAATATCCCTTATAGAATCCTGCACAATCAAAAGATTTCATAAAATAATGTGAGAACTTCAAATAAAACAGAGACACTGAAATGAAGGAACAGGATTAAAGCACACATTTCAATTTTTCTCCATCAACAAAAATTTAATGTTAGTATTGGATTAATCTGACAGGAATAGGCTTCTTCAAGAGAAAGAGTGATATAAAACCATAATCAAATATTTGTAAAATATGTAAAAATATAAAGGATAGGTCCATCTTTCCTTTCTTTGTATATATTTTTCTCCAACATTACACACACTGTTAACTCCCAAACATATATTTTATTTATTTATTTACCATATTTTTCAGTGTATAAGAGGCACCTTTTTACTTCAAAAGCGTATGTCAAAACCTGGGTGAGTCTTATACACCAAATGTTGCATGGGGGGGGGGTTTGGGTGGCTATCAGCAGCGGCAGCAGCAGCTTTCCTATCCTTCGGCGGCAGCTGTCCCAGAGGCTGCCTGGCAGCCCTCAGCTGCTTCCCTCCCCATGGGAGACAGGCGGGCATTGGCCGTGGAGCCCTCCTGGCAGGCCAAAAAGCAGCTCAGGCAAGCGGCTGTGGCAGGGGGTGGGCAGGTGCTGCCTCTCCCTGGCTAAGGCAGTGTCATTCGGAGCACCCTTCATTGCCTGCCGCTGCCATCTGAGGCCATCCTGCCACTGCCTGCGCATACCAGCCCTGGTTGCAAGGGGGGACAGCGGAATTCCCTCCACTGGCATCAGGGAGAAGGGAGCCACCATGGTCAGAGCTGGGTGTTGAGGGCACAAGCTCCGTACAGGGCAGCCACAGGCGCCTCCGGCATTCTTTGCCCAGGCAAAAAATGAGGAGAGGAGGTTGTAAGGCATCCTCGTCCTCCTCCTCTCCCCGACTACAGTTGCTTTTTTTGGCACTGCCACTTGCTAAGTCCAAGTGAAGGCTGAGGAGCTGTTGGGCAAAAAACAGACGGGGCTTCTGCTTTTCAAGATGAAGGGGACAACAGGCTTGCTTATTTGATCACAGGATGACGTTGCGTTGCATCTTGTGGCTTTTGATGCTTCTTCCTCTCCCTCCCCTCTTTCCTTTTGGCAACCTTCCTGAACATTTGGAAAGGTAGAAGCATTGGAGAATGGGGGCGCTGAATAGGAATGGGAGTTGAAATCCACAAGCCTTAAACTTGCCAGGTTTGAAGGCCCTTGCACTCCTAACCCCTAACCCAGGGATATTCAAACTTGACAACCTTAAAACTAGTGAACTTCAACTCCCATTCCTGAGATAGCATGACTGGTGGAGGAATTCTGGGAATTGAAGTCTACTAGTCTTAAAGCTGTCAATTGGAAGACCCCTGGGTTAGGGGTTAGGACTGCAAGGGTCTTCAAACCTGGCAAGTTTAAGGCTTGTGGACTTCAACTCCCATTCTTAAGGTAGAATGACTGATAGAGGAATTCTTGGAGTTGAAGTCCACTAGTCTTAAAGCTGTCAAATTTGAAGACCCCTGGGTTAGTGGTGCAAGCGTCTTCAAACCTGGCAAGTTTAAGGCTTGTGGACTTCAACTCCTATTCCTAAGGTAACATGACTGATGGAGGAATTCTGGGAGTTTAGAGCGGTTTACATTTAGTTTGAATCTATTATTTGCTCATGTATTGCTATGGTTGAAGCTGAAGTAGTCATTAACAGAGATGACATTTTGGTATAAGGTTTTATGAACTATAGTTAGATCAGATCAGAGGCGATGTAGTTGTAAATTGTCTAAGTGCAGTATTTTAAGTCTAGTGGAATAATTCTGTTGCGAACAGAGGAATGAAGGACTCTTCTTGTGAAATATTTCTGGACTCTCTTGATTGTGTTAATGACTGATATGCAATGCGGGTTCCAGATGGGTGAGCTGTATTCTAGAATTGGTCTAACAAATGTTTTTTATGCTCTGGTTAGCAGTGCAATGTAGCCAGAGAAAAAGCTACGTAAGGTTAGATTAACAACTCCTAGTGCTTTTTTGGCGTGTGTGTGTGCTATCGTGCATGTGCGAGTGCCCACAGTCATAATTCAATGCCTGGGGATGGCGAAAATGGCCTCCGTCGCCCCTCTGGAGTCCTGGAAATGGCTTGTTTTCCAACTTCTGGTGGGCCTGTTTTTTTGCCTTCCTCAGGCTTTAGAGGCTTCCCTGAAGTCTGCGGAGGATGAAAATGCCTTCTCCCTCCTCCTCTGGAAGTTGAAAATGCCTTCACAGAGCCTCCATGTGAGCCAAAAATCAGCTGGCTGGCATGCATATGGGTGCTGGAGCTGAGTTAGGGCAACGGCTTATGTGCCATAGGCTCGCCATCAAGGATCTAGAGTTTTTGGGTTGATTTTTTACAAAAATATAGAAGGCATCAGTGGACTTTGCACGTAGAAAGTTTATTTCCTGACTGATGTGATAATTGGCACATTCAATTTCAGAATATAGTATCTTAAAGGTACTTTACATTATTTATTACCATCATTTGATGGACTAAAAACACTGGAGAGAATCCTACTTTCCTAAGACGGGTAAGAGATAAAATAGCTCTTAACTTTGGCAAGATAAAACACAAAATTCAAGTTGTGTACATGTTAGTTCTTTCTTTAATAAAGTAAGCAATTTTCTTACAGAGGAAAAAATACAACCCTTCACAGCTAAAAGTGAACCGATCTAGTCACTAAATTATCCTTGATATTCCTTAGCAATGTAGGATGACATGCAAAAGATAAAACTGTAGTTTAGAAGTGAAAAATCCAGAAGAGTTTCTAACAGGTTGAAAAATATTTTAGAACATCAATATTAATTCTAACAATCCTTGATATATTATTACCTGTCAGCTTACTATTAACAATAGCTGAGATGAGCAGATTGCACTTAAGAGAGATAATAAATTGGTGTTTAATTTAGGATTCTTCATACACCTGATAGAAAGCAATGTATTATTATGCTCTAATCTTGTTTGATTGACACTTCTAGTGTCATGCAAAATGAAATTTTGTATATTATTACGTTTTACCACATGGCATTGCTATATTTAAATTTTCCAGAGGAATTATTCACCTTTCTGTTAGCAAATGCTATTTATATGAAACTAGAAGCATAACATTGAGAAAGTAAATATATACTAAATAAGGTAAACATATTACAGCAAAAAGTGCTCTGACAAGAAAAAGAATTTGAACCTTGAAAGGAGTCAGACATTTAAAAATAAAATAAAACAAACAAATGTACAGAACAAACCTCTGCTCAAGGTAACCTACTATTTTCTCATCTATTCCATTTCATTTTCTACTATTAAAAAGTTTGCTTTAAATGGCACTTTTAATGTATGGTAAGAAAGGAAAAATTCAGGGCAGGAAGGAGTAAGGTTAGTCATGTCAAATTAATCATCAGTCATGTAATCCTCTTTTAGCATTCTTATAAAAATCAAGGAAATTAAATAAATCTACAAAGATCATAGGTGATTTATTTTATGAACATTTAAATAAGAGTGTATTAGATTTAAAATTGCATAACCAGAACATTTTTAGGTTTTTCATTTGAATCAGCAGTCATGTGATTACTTTATTCATTAACTCTACTAACTATATACTCTGAAGCTCTTTACAGAAACTCTCAATATTATATTTAACTTTAAAGACCAGGGAGTATAGCTCATTCAAGTTATCCAAACATGTGTTATATACCGGTAATTGTCATATATAATAACAATTATTTCATATTTTTAGTCTTATGCCATTAAAAATTCATAGATGCAAAACGATGGCTAAAGGACAGTGCATTATAAATCCAAGTGGCTTTGGGGAGAACCAAATGAATTCTAGGATAGTCAATTCAGTTAAATTTACCATATCAAGCTGAAAACATATTCAAAAAATGGTAGATTTTTCAATATTTCAAATTCCATCTGTATGATCTAGAAAGTTACTAGAATATTCAAAATGAGTTGTACACTGTATAACCATATTCTCTGTAGTTTGTGATCAGGTTATCATGATTCACGACATATTCACAGAGAAAAGAATTGCTCATGGAAATTGTAATGAAGTTATTATACATCAGTGTTTTCATTCTCATACCCTCTCACTCATGATTATGGTTACACTATTGAGTGTTCAATAAAAATAAAACATATTGAGAATGTTGTGCTTAATAATAAAGGTCCAAGAATATTACTAATCAGGAGGGGGAAATGATAATGTTATACTAGATACTGTTGTCATCATTAGTTCCAAGGGTTCAAGAGATAATATACCTAAATTTTTGAGTAAAGCCATGTTTTTAAATGGGTTGCTTATACTATTGCTATAAGAGTCTTCTAAGAACTGTTGATTGCCTATTCCAGAAGAGAAATAGTTTTTGGAGGCTAAATTATTGAACAAATGTGTCTCTTTTTAATTAGATCTAGAGAAAGCTTGTATTCCAATTTTCTGGAATATTAAAAGTATATATTGGTTTTCAAGACCCATTTCTCTACGTAGTTAAATAGCATTCAACTTGCAAGCAACAAAACAATTTGAAAATGCAATTTCCTTAGAATGAATATCATATATGAGGAAGAAAGGCAAACATAAGGCCATGATTTTGACCAATTAACCTTAATACATTACTTCTTTCCTCTCTGAGCCAATGAAGTTAGCAAGTGGCTACAAGCAAATGGCTGCATGAACAAAAGGAATCCAATTAGAAGTTAGAGTTCTTCAATAAAGTCTAGATTTTGGGTTGTTCCATAAGGTTGATGTCTGTATCTATTTCTATCATTATTTATTAAAATCCACCACCACCACCCAAAAAAAACCCTAATTCTCTATAGTGCTGACAGAGAAATTCTGTCTTTGACTTGAATCATACAAACACTTAGGAATCTTGCTGTCCTAAGTGCAAAAAGATAACTTTAAATAACATTTTAAAATGACTTTTCTAAATGGTTAAGGATACTGTAGCATTAAGATTCTCAATAAACTTTTCTCTTAGACAAAATAGGATGACAGAAGTCTTGAAATAACTAAAAATACATCCCAGATGTTAGGAAACAAATTCAGGACTAGTACAGCTATAACCCCAACTGTTTCAAGGCACTGAATTTGTATTAATTTGTATTACCTTATAAGGATGAATATTTGCATAAACAGTAGCTATTGGTTTGGCACCATCTATAAAGTGATTATGACTGTTTTCTACTTTGCAAAATGATTCAGTAGGCAACATCAGACAAGTAGATGTATGTAACTTGAAAAATGTATTCCTCTTGTCTGATGACAGGAATATCTGATTCTACTCATAGCCTCTGAAATTATTTTTATATTCATTTGTTTCCCTATTTTTGAGCAGGTAAATTCATGAGATTATGCAATTCAAGGTTTCAAAAATCTGTTAACTGGAGTAAATCAACAAGTACAGTGGAGAAAAATAGTATTTAGTAAGACAACAATTGTGCAAGTTCTCCCACTTAAAAAGATGAGAGAGGCCTATAAGTCACATCATAGGTAGACCTCAACTATGAGAGACAAAAAGAGAAAACGCATCCCGAAAGTCACATTGTCTGATTTGAAATGAATTTATTTGCAAGCTGCTTGCCTAATGCAGATTCAGTCTTCGCAGCCTGGTATAGGGCTACAATTTTGTTTCTGGTATCTCTTGACAACTCTTTGGTCTTCACCATAGTAGAGTTTGGAGTGTGTTTGAGGTTGTGGACAGGTGTCTTTTATACTGGTAACATGTTCAAACAGGTGCCATTACTACAGGTAATGAGTGGAAGACAGAGGAGCCTCTTAAAGAAGAGGTTATAGGTCTGTGAGACCCAGAAATCTTGTTTGTTTGTAGGTGACCAAATACTTATTTTCCATCCTAATTTACAAATAAATTCATTCCAAATCAGACAATGTGATTTTCTGGATGTGTTTTTTTTCATTTTGTCTCTCATAGTTGAGGTCTACCTATGATGTCAATTATAGGCCTCTCTCATCTTTTTAAGTGGGAGAACTTGCACAATTGGCGTCTGACTAAATACCCAACCCCCACTGTATCTGTACTCATGTATTACATCTTGGTATTACATGTGTGTATTTTAAAGGCAATCATTACATGTATGTTGTTTTAGTTTCTAGTTAACGCATCTGTGGTATGGTATCTGTGCACTGACACATTTAGCCTTATAAATCTGGAATCCCAAAAGATCAAGTCTTGAGGCTAACTTCTTAAATAACTTTCTTACATTTCAAGAGGGCTAACAATTGTAAAATCAGAATCCTTGCTGTTATTACTGCTACTATCATCAGAACTAGAACTGAGGTTACTTGAAGAGACAGATATAGATCCCAGCAGTGGATCAGTGAAGGCTAAAGAAGTGTGACATGGGGCTTCAATCTTCATGTTCATATCCTGGGAAGCTGTCAGAGTCTGTTCTTGGTCAGAAGCAGAGACAATGTTTCCTTCCTTTTTAGAAACTAGGATGTAATCATCATCGTGTCTTTCAATAGGAGTTCTACCTGGATGATCAGTAGCCTGTGAAAGAGAAAAGAATAGTTAAATGATCATGCTTAAGTGATAATGCTCATTCCTTAGGTTGCAGCTACAGCAGCCATAATCACAGCTGCCACATACCTCTACAGCTGTGGTTGGTGATGCCTCCACCATTGCTTCCGCATAAAGTTACATGCCAAAAAAGGTACATATAAAGGGGGTCCTAGATGGAAACTCTTTAAGCAGCACCTCTCCTACAGATCATAAAGGATGAGTTGGTTTATCAAGTAGAGATGTTCCATTTCTTAATAGAAACATGCATAGAATTTAGAAAATTTCCTAAGCTTCTTAACTGCAAAATATTTCTGCATTTTTATTGAGTGCACTTTGTTTTCTTGTATGATGATTTTATTCATGGAAAATGTCACTATGACGTGGTCCTCAGTGATTTACAATATAAAAAACAATAGGTTTAGTATAAGTACTAAATGGCAAAGAAAATGTTCAGAAATAGCGTTAATGCAGAAGTTTAAAATGTAAAACTTGATATATACATTTGTTTTCCCAACTCATTTTCAGAAACAAAGGTTTCTACAGCATCTTTAGTAATCCAAGATTTTTTTTTAAAAAAGAATAATCTTTATTAAGTTTCCACATATAAAAATGAAAAGAAAAGAAAAACAATTTAAACAAACAACATACAAAGAAAGAAAACAAACAAGATAGACAGACAAATGAGCATATAAACTTAAACAACAACAACTTATTCAGTTTCAGTGGTATTCTATATATGCATATAGATAGTTATTTGCTTATCTTCAGTTAATATTTTCTTTCAAGACATACATATATTTATTTGTTATATAGAAGACATAATTTGTCAACCATATTACAGTATTGACTATCACTATCAAGCAACCTAATACTGCATTAGATGTTTAAATCTAATGTGTGGAATTGTGTGTTTGTTTTCTGTATATTATGTTGTATACATTTTGCATATTTCTGAGGAAGATACAGATTCATTTTTAGGGGTTTTGTGTTCCACTGAGTTATGGTGCAATGTTTCTATATTTTCATTTTATTTGGGTACAAAAGGAAGGAGTGTCTAATTTTGCTTTTCCTTTAATTTTTTAACACATTTTTTTCTGTTTGAACCATTTGTACCAATTTTCCCATATTTTGTAGAGTTCAGATTTATCTTTTTCCTGTAATTCCAAAGTCATTTTGGTCATTTCTGCACACTCAAGGGCCTTAATTATGAAGCTTAAAGTTGTAGGGGCTGTTTCTGTTTTCCAAGTCATGTCATAGAAACATAGAAGTCTGACGACAGAAAAAGACCTCATGGTCCATCTAGTCTGCCCTTATACTATTTTCTGTATTTTATCTTAGGATGGATATATGTTTATCCCAGGCATGTTTAAATTCAGTTACTGTGGATTTATCTACCACGTCTGCTGGAAGTTTGTTCCAAGGATCTACTACTCTTTCAGTAAAATAATATTTTCTCATGTTGCTTTTGATCTTTCCCCCAATGTCACTAGAGATGTACTATGTTCCTTCCTGCTTCAAATGCTATCGGGCTGGGGAGCTCACATTGGCCCTCTCATGGCTCAAGGACTTTGGTCAGCCAAAGATCTGAACCCCGTCAATATCAACTTCCTGGAGCTCAAAGCAGTTTTTCTTGCTCTACAAACTTTCACCACATTGGTTCAAGCCAGACATGTACTAGTGCTAACAGACAACGTCGTAACCAGGGCCCACCTAAACCATCAAGGGGGCACAAAGTCGCATCGCCTCATGGCCGAAACAACGGCCCTCTTCAACTGGGCTGAGAATCACTTAGAGTCTTTACCAGCAGAACACATTGCCGGAACCAGCAATATCCAGGCAGACTGGCTGAGCAGGGCTACACTGGATTCTTTGGAATGGCAGCTGGACCCAGAACTATTTCAGGGAATAGTTCATTAATTTGGGCTCCCATTAGTGGATCTCTTTGCCACCCACATCAACACCCAGCTCCCGAGGTTTTACTCTTGTTTTCCTGCACCGAGGGCAGAGGGAGTCAACGCCCTACTATCCCCATGGCCTCAGGGTCAACTATACACATTTCCTCCAACAAACATCATCCAGAAGTGTTAATGATGGCACCTCATTGGCCACGCCGCCAATGTTCTTGGACCTGGTGGCACTATCAGTATCTCCCCCATGGAGGATCCCGGATCAGGTCATATCTCTCAGTCAGGGGAGCATTTACCACCCAGATCCCCAATCTCCAGCTGACCGTCTGGCACTTGAGAGGAACAGACTGAGGAACCATCAAATACCTAAAAGAGTTATAGCCACCATGCAAGCCGCCCGTCGTCCATCGACTTCCAAAGTGTACCAAGCGACATGGTCAGCCTTCTGTAAGTTTTGTGCCAAACAACAGATCAACCCTAGAGAGGCATCAGTAATTCCAGTTCTATAATTCTTACAGGTGGGGATTGAATGGGGTTTGGCCCCTAATACCCTAAGAAGACAGGTGGCAGCCCTCTCAACAATTATTTGAATCGCAGAGGCCCGATCGTTGTCTCACCATCCATGGGTGAAGGATTTCCTCCGGGAAGCCTTTAATCAACATCCCCCGCCAATCCAGATTCCCAACGTGGGACCTCTCACTCGTGTTATGGGCACACATGGGACCCCGTTTGAGCCTCTGAGATCAGTATCACTACGGTTGCTGTCTATTAAGACAGCCTTCCTCATGGCAATAACATCTGCTCGTCGAGTGTCCGAACTTTCAGCATTATCGGTTCACCCAGATCTCTGTGTTTTTCACCCAGATAGGGTTGTTCTTAGATTGGACCCTTCCTTTATACCGAAAGTGAATACTACCTTTCATAGGAAACAGGAACTCATACTTCCAGATTTTTGTGCTCGTGGTAACCATCCCACAGAACTAAGATGGCACAAGATAGATGTCAGACGGGCACTGAAGATCTATATTAGAAGGACGGAATGGTTTAGAAAACTGAAATGTTGTTTATCTCCTTTTCACAACAAAGGATGGGGTTTAAAGTGTCATCACATTCCATCAGTCGCTGGCTCAGAGAGTGTATTATGGAGGCGTACAAAGCAAAGGATCGCTCTCCCCCACCGGGGATAACAGCCCATTCAACCCGAAGTGCTGCCACTTCATCAGCCTGATGACATCTGTAGGGGAGCGACCTGGTCTGCCCCATCAATGTTTACTCGCCACTACAAGTTGGATTCTTTTGCTTCGGCGGAAGCAACCTTTGGGAGACACGTCATGCAACAAGTATGCCACACTCCAGCGACCCTGACGCAGCCTTCTCCCACCCATGACACTTGATCTTTGGTATATCCCATGTTGGACTCTCCTTCCAAGTGCGGTGGAGAAGGACCATTGTACCTACCTGAACAGTCTTCTTGATGCACTGGAAGGAGAGTTCAAACCAACCCCGCATTGTTCTGGCCAGGGACGCCGGAGTATTTTGGTTTGCTTAATTTAGATGTTGCAAGTCATGGTTGGAAATAAATTTGAGTTATTTTTCATTATATTGTCTTCGTTTTTTAAAACTGAGCTCATGGGGGATGCTGGGGGCGGTGCCTAGCTAATATGTTAATTAAACTCAGTCTCTACCAATAGGATTGGTAAATTACCCACGTTGGACTCTCCTTCCAGTGCATCGAGAAGACCATTCAGGTAGGCACAACGGTCCTTTTCATACATAGTTAAGTCCCTTAGTCTTGTTTCCACATCTGAGGTATGACATTCTGGCTGCAATTCTTCCATGAAGATAACGTCTGGCCAGATTTCTTTGAACTGTAGATGGGTGTACCTGGCTCCAAATGGTTTCTGCCAGTTCTGTGTTAATGGCACTGATGGACATTTTCCATGGTTGAAGGGATACAAACATGATATATATTTCATCTGTTCGTTAATTAACTGACTACTGTGTCCCTGATCCTCAATGTTGCCTGCTTCTGGTGCTTTTTCAAAACCCCAGCCCGCTTTGATATCTTTGCCTGAGAGAGACCTTGCTGATGCCTTTTGTCTTGTTCTTGTGCTCAGTTTTGCCAAGATGTATGATGTGTAATATCAAACTGTCTTCCACAATCTCACCCTAGTCGCAGAATTTGTCTGTTCCTCACCTAATTTTAAGCCTCTTACACAGCTGTTGCTGTTTCAGTTAATGAATGCATTTCAACCTTGCAAGTGTGCAAGGGTAAGATTTGATGCTGTTTTGAAGGCAAATATTGGTTTGATTTGGATTTCTCTTTTGTTTCTTTACTTTATTTTTGTTAATTGAGAAAAAATGAACACTTTTATTTCTAAAGCTTTCTTAAAATTATAGCATTTTGCACAACTGCCTAATACTTTTGCGTGATACTGAATTAACAACAATTACCATACATCAAGGTTAGCATGTAGCATAGTATGAGAATGAGATATAATTGGAGTGTTTTCTGATATAGCCCTTTGCTATAAAGTAAACAAACAACCAGAAGGGGGCCAATGAGAATTTATATTACAAGGATATTCAGCATGGACATTCTGAGAATAAAGTACAGGTACCCTCCCATCCAAGCCAAACTGGTCTTTCTGTCTTTAAAAAAATAGAAATATTTTTTTAATATTCTAACTGATTCATCCCAAATTAATTTTTTCCTCTGATAAAATCTGCTGCTTTATCAGTCTTCTTGAACTGACTCCTTAAATAGAGAGGTAGCAAAGTTTGCTGATGACACTAAATTGTTCCGGGTAAACTCATTGTCAGGAGCTCCAAAAAGATCTCTTTAAACTGAGTGAGTGGACAACAAAGTGGCAAATGCATTTTAACCTAAATAAGTGCAAAGTTATGGATATCGGGGCAAAGAATTCAAATTATACCTACCAACTGATGGGGACCAAGCTTTCTGAGACGACCCAAGAAAGGGATCTTGGAGTTTTGGTGGACAGCTCAATGAAGATGTCAACCCAGTGTGCAGCAGCAGTAAAAAAAAAAAGCAAAATTCCATGCTTGACATGATTAGGAAGGGAGTTGAAAACAGGTCGGCAAGTGTTGAATGAGACCCTATTTGGAGTACTGTGTACAGTTCTGGTCATCGTATCTCAAGAACAATATAATGGAACTGGAAAAGGTGCAAAAAAGGGCAGCAAGAATGATCAAGTAAATGGAGCATCTCCCTTATGAAACCAGGTTACAACACCTTGTTCTCTTCAGCCTTGAAAAATGATGTTTAAGAGGTGATCAAAGGGTATAAAATCAGGCATGTGATAGAAAAGGTGGATAGAGAAAAATTCTTATCTCTACCACACAATACCAGGATGAGGGAGCACTCCCTAGAGCTCATAGGTAAGAAAGTGAGGGCAAATAAAGGGAAATATTTCTTCACACAGAGGGTCATTGGTTTATGGAATTAATTTCCAGAAGAGGTCATGACAGCCTGGATAGCTTCAAGGCAGGATTAGACAGATTCATGGATGCCAAGTGTATCGGTGGTTATTGAAATGGATGTTGAGGCAGGCAGGATTCCCTTGGGTACCATTTGTTGGGGGTCAAGGGAAAGGGAGGGTTTTGTCTTCTCTTTCTGCTCAAGATTCCCATGTACAATTGGTGAGCCACTGTGTGACACAGAATGCTGGACTCGATGGGCTTTGGCCCAACTCAGCATGGTTCTTCTTATGTTCTTAATCCTAATTCATCATCAGACAGAAAAAAAAAATAGACAAATAGCTAGACTTTTCTGGTTACCACTTAAGCATTTAAACTAAAGTTGCCTTAAATAGATTTAATTATAAAACCAAGGACTGTAGTTTTTCATAGTTCTTTCTTTTTCTACTAGTTCAGTTACATTTATACTGTTAATAATAGATCAAGCACAGATGATCATCTTTTCTTTATCCTCTGAAGGAAAAAAATGTCAGCAAGATGAATCAGGAATTTCCCCTTAGATCACATTTGACTTCTAAGGGGCACATAATTAATTCAAGTCTCCTATCACTGAAACTTCAGCATTCATTGAAAGATTCTCAATTGAGGCATCATGCTCATCTTTTTGTTTGGGGTGGAAACAATGGACATGAACAGCAGCCTTGCTTCTCTTTGTTTGTCCATTTATTTTACATTAGGTTTGCTATACAATACTGATGAATTAATTTCTTTGAATTCCAGAATAGAAAATGATATTTTACCCCATATTCCAGTGTATCCGTTTCTTTGTATTCCTTTGGAACAAATAATTTTATTTAATGGCTATATTCTAACGGAAACTGTCCAATAGGCTTTGATTATATTTGTTTTTCTGTATTAATAGCTCTAATTCTTTTTATTTTCTATATTTTATTTATACAGACAGTGAAGGCTTTTTCCAATTTTAATGGAATTATTTAAAGGTTCCATTGCAGCAATACTCTTTTTCCTATAGTGTACCAGTATTTATCCCAAGGCCCTTGCATCAGAGTTTACTTCAGAGTAATGTTAAATGAAACTTACTGTGCTTTGACTTAACACATTTTTATAAGTTTTATTTTTCATTTCAATGGTTCATCATCTAAATCAGAGGTCTCAAACTCAATTTACCCGGGGGCTGCTGGAGGTAGACTCTCGGTGATGCTGGGCCGCATCAGGTTTTCCAGAAGAAAAGCTCTTACAAAAACATTTCAATGTTATCAAATGTCTTAATTTTTTTATCTTATTTTGTGTTAAAAAATAAAAATAAATTAACAAATCCATAAGAAAAAAATAAATAAATCAGTAATAAATAAAATGAAAATGAAAATGATAATAATAATAATAATAATAATAATAATAATAATAATAATAATAATAAAGCAGATATAGGACTGAAGAAACCACATATAGTTGCTGACTAGAGAAATGTAATTATTATTACATTTAATGTAATAATATTTACATATTATAAAAATGTAATTATTATTACAGACCTTGACTTTGTCTCAGATTGGTCTAACACCTGGCAACTTCAAATATCAACTAACAAATATTTTACCCTCCACATTGGCAAAAAGAACCCAAGCCTCATATATAAATTGAATAAACAAAATCTCACAGCCAACCCCCACTCAGTAAAAGACCTTGGAATACTAATATCAAAATGACCTAAGTGCCAAAGCCCACTGCAATAATATCGCCAAAAAGGCTTCTAGAGTTGTTAACCTGATCCTACGTAGCTTCTGCTCCAGCAATCTCACACTACTCACCAGAGCCTACAAAACTTTTGCCAGACCCATCATTTAATACAGCTCATTTGTCTGGAATCCATACCACATCTCGGACATCAACACCCTCAAAAATGTCCAAAGATACTTCACCAGAGGAGCTCCTCACTCCTCCACTCAAAACAGAATACCCTATGAAAATAGACTAACAATACTGGATCTAGAAAACTTAGAACTACGACGCCTAAAACACGATCTAAGTATTGCCCACAAGATCATATGCTGCAATGTCCTGCCTGCCAATGACTACTTCAGCTTCAACCGCAACAAAACAAGAGCATGCAACAAATTCAAACTTAATGTTAACCGCTCCAAACTTGACTGTAAAAAATATGACTTTAGTAATCGAGTTGTCGAAGCGTGGAACTCATTACCGGACTCAGTAGTGTCAACCGCTAACCTCCAACATTTTTCCCTTAGACTATACACAATTGACCTCTCCAGGTTCCTAAGAGGCGAGTAAGGGGCGTACATAAGTGCACCAGTGTGCCTTTCATCCCCTGTCCAATTGTCTCTCCTTTATCTCATATATCTTATCTTCCTTTCACATATCTTCTCCTCTATTTTTAAATTTTTTCTTCTATCCTTTTCTTTATATATATATTACTACATGTCTATTCTCTTAAATATGTATTGTGTATTGGACAAATAAATAAATAAATAATAATAATAATAATACAGCAGATATAAGACTGAAGAAACCACATATAGTTGCTGACTAAAGAAATGTAATTATTATTATTCAGATTCAAATGTCTGTATTAACAGTTCTTTAACATCTAACTTTCTGAACATGAATGGAACATTGAATATAAACTGTTTTGAACATGGCTTCTTCTACCTACTTCTTGCTGCTAAAGATATGGCAGCACATAGCCGAGCCACATTTGGCTTTAGGGAGGAAGCAGTTGCGACCCTCAGTAGGGCTTGAAGATGCTCATCAGTAAGTCTGGACCTGTACTTGGACCTATTGAAGTTCAAGGTAGAGAAGAACTTTTTGCACAAGTATGTGCTCCCCAAAAGACACATGGTCCACTTGAACATTCGGGAAAGCTCAGAGAAGCTGGGTGGGTGGGGGCAATTCTCTCAAAAATTGCCCAAGAATTACCAAATGGGTTGATCAGGGAAATGCAGTAGATGTGGTATATCTTGACTTCAGTCAAGCATTTGACAAAATATCTCATTCCATCCTTATTGAAAAAATGATCAAGTATGGGATTGACAAAAAAACAGTTAGATGGATTCAAAACTGGCTTAGTGATTGTACTCAAAGAGTGGTAATAAATGGTTGCACATCCAATTGGAAGAATGTTTTAAGTGGAATACCACAAGGGCCTGTCCTAGGCCCAGTGCTATTTAACATATTTATAAATGATCTAGATGAAGGGATTGAAGGAAAACTTATCAAATTTGCTGATGATACAGGACTAGGTGGTGTTGCTAATACTAAACAAGATAGAGATAGGATTCAAAAAGATCTAGACAAGCTTGAACAATGGGCTGAAACTAACAGAATGGTATTTAACAGAGAGAAATGCAAGATCCTACATCTGGGCAAAAATAATGAAAACAGCACATATAGAATGGGAGGAATATGTCTGAGCAGCAGCATGGGTGAGAAGGACCTGGGTGTAGTGGTAGATCGCAGATTAAACATGAGTCAATGGTATGAAGCAGCTGGAAAAAAGGCAAACACAATCCTGGGATGTATCAAAAGGAGCATAGAATCTCATTTATATGAAGTAATTATTCCTCTCTACAGTACTTTGGTATGACCTCACTTGGAATACTGTGTTCAGTTCTGAGGGCCCCAATTTAAAAAGGACATTGATGAACTAGAGTAAGTTCAAAGGAGAGTTACAAGGATGGTGAGTGGTCTGTAAACTATGTCCTATGAGGAACGGTTAAAGGGTCTAGGGATGTTTAGTCTGCAAAGGAAAAGATTGAGAGAAGACTTGATAGCTGTCTACAAATATCTGAAGGGCTGTCACAGAGCAGAGGGATCAACATTGTTCTCATTAGCACATGGAAGGATTAGAAACAATGGAATGAAACTGCAAGGGAGAAACTAGTGGTAACGGTGATAAACCGGCGGAACAGTTTGCTACAGGAGGTGGTGAGCTTGCCTTCACTGGAGGTCTTCAAACAGAGACTGGACAGTCATCTTTCTGGGATGGTTTAATGAATCCTGCATTGAGCAGGGGGTCGGACCTGATGACCCTGGAGGTCCCTTCCAACTCTATGATTCCATTATTTAAATATATTTTGATTGTTATTAAAATACGTCCATTTTTTTTGACGAGGAGTACTAAGCGTTATGAAAATTATAGAAGGGGTAAACATATGTCAAAGGTTTGGGAAACACTGACCTAGAAGATCTGAAAAGGTAATACTAAATATTAAAACTACAAAACACAAAAATTCATTGAACCTTTTGGCATGTAAGAATGCATAAAATTTGGTCTATATAAGTTTTAAATTATTTTTGAACTGTAGAAATACATTTTTGATGGATACCATTTATTTGAGGATTTCACTGAAAAGCATGCATTTTACCTCCTTCAGTAGAGGGACAAACTGCTTTGAAGCTGAGGGGTTTTCTATATTTTCAACTGCCCTCATGCTCTGAGAGCTGGAACAATAATGATCATCTTCTATTGTAATCTGTTCATTCTCTTCTGCTTCCAATTGACTCTGATTGAAACGGAGGGAGCCTTTCAGAATATCCTTAATCTGTTGAAGATAAGAACATAAATGCATGCTTTGGATGAATTCTAAAAAAGGTTACCTAGATTCTCCAGAGAGAACTATCCTATCATCAACTATCTTAACTGATTAAAACATGTACAAAATGGCCAACAGTGTTTCTCAGTAAAAGTTTTAGGGAGCTCACGAATCTTAGTCAAATTAGACAAGGCAAATGCATTGAAAAGAATAAAATATTACAACTCATTCTAATGCTGACATACCATGCAAGTATGATGATGGTGGTGGTGGTAATGATAACAACAACAACAACAACAACAATATCATCATCATCTTGAATTGGAAGTTCATATGTTTTGCATCTGACATTTTAGCTTTGAACAGCATCTAGGGAAAACTGGGGATCATTGAGATGAAGGTAAAGTGCTCTACTATGATTCTATCCCCCTGACTGTACACAGTAGAAGCCACACTATTGCATAATAATGGGAAGGGGGAATGGAAACAGATGGGCAAAATTTGGGTAGAAATAGTGGCAGCACTTTTAGATAATTCCTGTAAGAATGCTATTATCACAGAATAAGATAATGGAATGCTCCGGCTGCTAATGAATATAAGGAAAGTAACAATTAAAATGGGAGGGTATTTCAGTCAATCAAGGTATGTTTCCAGAGAAAATCTATCTGGTATTCTAAGACAACAGCATTACGAATAGTCTAGATAAATTTAATTTTCGTCTGCACTGATTTTTTAAATGTAATATTAAGATTTATATATCAATACACATTAAAATTACATTACTTTTCTTTCATACCTGCTTCAGCCCAGCCAAAGAAACTAGAATTTCATCTTCTTTTTCCAAGTGTTCTTGCAGGATAACTTCTTGAATATTTCCTATAATATCAGTATCAATGAATCAGTCTCATGTTTACTTCTATCAAGCAGACATGCTTTTTTGTTTTTTAAAAAAATGTTGTTAAAAATCACAATCAAAATCACATTATTGTGAATTAATAATTTTTTTAAATGTTCAGGACTTTTATAAACCCGAGGCTATACAGTATAAATTGAATTAAAGATAAACATGACCATTAATGAGGACAAGTACTCTTCAACAGCTTTAGCAATAATTTACTTGCTACTGATATAAGAAATAGAACTTCAAAACAGGATCCATTTGTTATTCTTCCACTGATATATCTAAGGGATACTAATCCACCCTCATAAACATGGAATGTGAAGAATTCTTAAACACTCCAAGTTATCTTCTGGATGACAGGAATAATTCTGAAGCATTTCTCTTTGGGATATCACAGATCACTGATTCATATGAGCAACTTTATTACCAATAGGATCTTAGTTTTTTGCTCCATGCTTCTTAGGAAATAGTGGCAGAACTTTTAGATAATTCCTTGAAGATTTCTATTTTCTCAGAACAAGAAAAGAAGGATCTATTGGCAAGCAAGTCTGAAGATGGCTAATATGCAGAAATATTCTTGAAAGATGACCAAATGTCATTTTGAACATGTTCCTTTTGCTATTATGGTGCAATAAAGGTGACAAAGAAGGCTTAGCGGAGCTCAGGAGGGTTTGTACAGTTTTAAGGCTTTCAATATGATGCCTTCATTGTTTGTGAATTTGAATTAGGTATTCAATGACCAATTTAATCCAACTTTGAGATAAATTTTAATTTTTGAACTCTGAGCATAATGGAGAGGATGTTTGAAGCTGTGTGCAATATCGTATCTTTTCAAACTTTCTTTCTTAGCTGCTTGTATCTAACTGAATAACAGATGGACAGGCTGCCTGAAAGCAGTGAGTGATAAAGATATCCATTATAAAGAGACAGATATGAAATGTTTTAGAGAAAACAACAGCAAGTCCACTTCTAAAAGAAAGCTGCTAGATCAAATTGCTTTTAATAAAGACTGGCTAACTGCTAATATTCAGGAAAGTAATTTAGAGGCTGCTTACCGTGCAGTTTCAATAATCATTAGGACTATTCGTGTTATGGGCTCAATTCTGATTTTGAGGGACTGGGAATCTGTAATTGGGAATCTAGAACACAGTACTGTCATTTTTCTACTCACATATATATCTTAAACTCACAATAACTGAGTTGTGGGTTCTACAGGTTCCTTTCAGTCACTGTTATGCTTACTCAACACCTACTATGAAGTCATTGGACATGATAATCTGAATTAGAAGATGTTATTTAGATCATTTACAGTGTCTTCAACTAATCACAGTTGAACAAGCACACAAAACCATATTATGCTAAACTTCTGTGCACCTCCAAAAAACTCTGTTTTACCAACCCTACTTCTATGAAAGAGGTGGCTCTAACCACTTTTTAATCTTTATAATTGTGTATTGATTTATCGATTTGTTTCACTGTTTCACTGTATTATCATTAATATTATTTTTAAGGAAGAAAAATTATCTGTCTAAATAAAATAAAGATAGAGCTTAATCTTTTCTATTCCTTTAAAAAAATTAAGCCTGAAAGCACCATTAAAATATTAATTGTGTTTATTGGAGCAAATAACTTCAAACTGTGGTTATTAGATATCATTATTATTACTATCAATAATTATGAGTAGCCACAGTTTAGAATTTGTACTTAATGCTAACTCCAAACTAATTAAAATATGATCCCCTGGACATGCAAGAAAGAGACAAATAGTCTATTTTTGGCCTAAACCTACTCTCTTATTGAAAATACTTCATTTAACATATCCAAACATAGCTTGGGATCAAGATGGGTTTCTTCCTGTTTGGACTGGTTCTCCGAAACTAGTTGCGGCCAGCTGATGATGTCATGATGATGTCGCAGAACCAATTTTGTCATTGTCAGTCCGTGGACACCATCTTTTTTTTTTTTCCCTATTTTTTGCTGGTTGCAAAAGCTGTGCAGAAGATGACCTTTTGGCACCATACATTTGTATGCCGCCCCGAGTCTTCGGAGAGGGGCGGCATACAAATCCAAATAATAAATAAATACATGCGCCACCATCTTGTTTTTGGCTCCCCCCTATTTTTTGCTGGGTTTTGCTTCTGCACGTGCTTGTTCTGCCTCGCCTTCACCATGTGCATCCACAGAACTGCCTCCTCCTGCCTACACACAGATAAGCATTTGCGCTTATCCCTCCTTGCTGGGCCAATGTCCCCTGAAAGTTGTGAGGATGGGGGAAGGAACAGAGGGCAGCCCGGCAATCTTTGTGAGGTGGTTAGATGCCTCCCATCCTGGCCAGCATCTCCAGAAGGTTGCGGGGCTGGGGGGGACAGAGGGCAGCCTAGCAACCTCGGCACAATGGTTAAAAACCTCCCGCCAGAAAGGAAGAGGGCAGCCCGGCAACCTTCACACAGTGGTTAGAAGACTCCCGCCCCTGACCAGCATCTCCTGAAGGCTATGACGACAGGAAGAGAGGGCAGCCTGGCAGCCCTCGCAACCTGGTAGAACCTTTCCGGGCCAGTGGCACCCTTCCATCCGCGACCAGGTTCCCATGAAGCACTGTCCCCACCACCACTGCCCTTTCCTATTGCCACCCTGTTCTTCCACTGCCTTCTCCTGTGTTGTGGGGGGTCAGGCTTGGTGCAGCGGCTGGGCTGTGCAGATTCTTGCTGGGTTTGCCTAGCAGCAGCAGCAACATTCACAGCCCCAAGGGCCTTCGCTTCGAGTCAGAGTGTACCAGAGTGTGCTGCCTGGGTAACGGAGAGACTTCCAGAAAAGCGCATCCACTCTCAGGGTTTGGCTGCTATCCCGCAGTGCAATTGGATCCAGAACATAGTGAGCGAGGGACTGGGTGGCTCCCGCTACACTTTGGCACATGCCTCTCCTGGCATTGGCATAGAGAGAGCTCTGGTTCCCCAGCTGCCCCTTCTTGTGCCCCAGCCACTACTTAATGCTACCTGCCCTGCACAGCTCAGTGGGCTCTGATTCAGAGTGAAGGGCTGCACAACTTGCACCCTTCGTGGGGAGGGGGATGCCAATAGTTGGATTAGGCTTCCTGGGAATCCGAATAATCTATGAGGACTTGAAACTTGAGCTAGCAATATCACCAGCCAGACCAGCCGGCCAAGGAGGTGGGCAGCTGAAAATGGCAGGGAGGCACGGGCAAAGGCCAGAGGTGGTGAGAGTGGGGTGCAGCATACAGGAGGTTCCACACAATTCCTTGACATGTCAGGGCTGCATCTGATGTGAGCAGGTGGAGGTAGTGCAGGGTGTGGCTGGGAGTGTACTAACTTTGCCCTCCCTGAGTGCCAGACTCTGCCATTGCCATCACCTCTTGCCTGCCTGACTCACCATTGGCTGGCTCCACACTCATGCAGGCTAGCCTGAGCATGGCTCTCCAGGAGCTCAGCAATAAGTCAGCCGGTGAGAAGAAAGCTGCTTCGTGCTTTCCTTCCATACCCTTCCCAGCCAAAAAGCTGTAGCTATTGGGCCACAGAAACAGGATCATTTTCTTGACTGGGGGTCTTGGCGCATCCTCAGTGAAATCACCCTCGATGTCCATAGGGAAGCTTTCTCCTGCACGCACATCTCACAGATGGGACCTGGCTGGGCCAGCTTAATGCACCAGCAGGAGTGGGGTAGGTCTGGCTGCAAGCCCATGGGGAAGGCACATCAGAGGTGAGAGGGGGCACTTTTCAGCCAAGAAGAGTAAGAGGGAAAGCCAAGATGACCACCGCCACCCCATGGATATGTGACATGGATATGCGGCCACAGTGTCAAAAAAAAAAAAAAGACACGGACATGTCTTGGTAGGGGATCATGTAACTGTGTGTGCATGAGTGACATCAAGTTGGCCACACCCACTCAGTCACTTGACCATCAAACACACTCACAAAAAAGCCGTGCCCACAGAAACGGTAGTAACATTTTTTAGAACCCATTCCTGCCTGGGATATAATTTATAGCTTTGATTCTTTTTCTTTTGAACCCCAACTGCAGCATTAGCCTAAATGACTGCATTTCCTAGTTTCTCCCTAATGGAAAGCTCTTATACATTACTTATAAATGATCTAGCAATATTTTAACATTATAGTTTAATATGTGGATATTACTGCATTTGCAGTCAACTTACCTAACCATATGAATTAACACAGTAAATTAAATAATAAGAGTGAATGGCAAGATGCAGGTAAGCCAATCAAATTAAATAAATGTAAAATAATCTTGAACACCTGGTACTTTATAAAATATAATTTAAATATAAATTAGATATTTAAATGTAACTATATATTATGTATAATATATAAAAGGGTATTATTGTTTTGTCCAAGTTTGTGGTTGCATTTGCATTAATAAATTTATATTGCATATATGAAAAAAATGCCTATTTGGTAACATATTAGCTTTGTAATATGCTTCTGATGCTGTTGCTGTTTTCTGGTTAAAAGAAGTAATAAAACTTTCATGAGGTGCATTAAAACAGACAACAGCCTGGGAACATCTTTTCTGGAATTTATATTCGACAAATGAATTATGACACATATAAATTATTTGTAAATCAAATACAATCTGTTACCATGTAATAAATGACTTTTTTGAGTTAGGACTCAAGAGCATATAAAAATCAGGATATGTTCAGGATCTCTGCAATTAATATACATTCTTCAGAATATGTCTATTCTGTCAAAAGATTGTTTTGTAAACAAATACTTAAAAACTGGTTATAAATTCTATATAGGCTAGAATTTAATATGACAATGAATGACAACAATAATTCAAAAACTAATTTGTGAAACACATCAGAATATATGCAGTTTAAGGTTAAATTCTGGAAGGCTGAGAACAATATCAGTTTAAGATTTTATTGATGTTTAATTATAGTTATTATTAAACTATTATATTATGTTTAACAATAACACAGTGGATCACTGTGGCCCTTGCATGCACATCTATCCTCCCCTCTTTTAATCTCTACAAATTGCCTGCATAATGATGGCATGCTTGCCCCTAATGTTAATACAACAAAACTAATATTAGGAAAGACTACAAAGACTACATTTATTTACAACAAAACTCTGCATGTAAAATGTACTTATTTATTTATTTTTATTTGATTGATTGATTGATTGACTGATTTCTATGCTGCCCTTATCCAAAACTAAACAGTTACTAATGACCTGGAATAATGACCCCCTAAAATGAATACAATACTACTAAAGATTTCAAATATCTTTGAAGTCTCTTTCCCATATACAGTGGTACCTCCACCTAAGAATGCCTCTATTTACGAACTTTTCTAGATAAGAACTGGGTTTTCAAGATTTTTTTGCCTCTTCTCAAGAATAGTGGTGGGCGAACCGAACTTGCATAGTTTGGGTCCATGCCAAACTTTGTGGGGTTTGGCATACCGAACCCAAACTTTTTCAGAAGTCTCTGTTCAAGTTTGGCGTTCGCTCAAACACCGCGGTGGGCGGGAGGGGGAGGCAGGGAGGGCTATGAGGCTCAAGCCACTGACTCGGCTTGAGGGGGGGCAGGAGGGGTGACTCCAGACCTGGAGCCTGACCTCCCCCCCATCGCTTTGCCACATGCCGGGCCAGAGGGGTGGGGAGGCAGGTTCTGCCGGCCAGCTATTCAGGATCTTGGCTGGCAGCTTCAAGCGGGTGGTGGGCGGGAAGGAGAGGCGGGGAGGACTCTAACTTAGAGTCCTCCCCGCCTCCTCCTCCCACCCACCGTCCGCTTGAAGCTGCTGGCCGGGATCCTGAAGCGCTGGAGGGGAGGTGTTAGGTTCCATCAAACGGGTGATGGTTGGGAGCCACCAAAATGAGAGAGAACTAGGGGCAGGGGTTTTCGGAGGCTCCCGGGCATCGCCAGCTTGATGGAGCCTGATACCCCCCCTCCAGCACTTCGCCTCCCGCCGGGCAAGAGGGCTCGGGAGGCAGATTCTGCCGGGCCAGCTTTTGAAGATCCTGGCAGGCAGCTTCAAGCAGGTGATGGCCGGGAGCCACTGAAAATCCCTGCCCCTCTTCTCTGTTCTCTCTTATTTTGGCGAACTTCAACAGGTTCGCCCAACACTACTCAACAATCATTTTCCACTTACAAACCCGAGCCTCTGAAACTGTAACCAGAAAAGGCAGGGAGAAGGCAGGGAGAAGCCTCTGTGGGGCCTCTCTAGGAATCTCCTGGGAGGAAACAGGGCTGGAAAAGACAGGGAGAAGCCTCTGTGGGGCCTCTCTAGGAATCCCCTGGGAGGAAACAGAACCGAAAGAGGCGGGGAGAAGCCTCCATGGGGCCTCTCTAGGAAACTCCTGGGAGGAAACAGGGCTGTAAGAGTCGGGGAGAAGCCTCCAAGGGGCCTCTCTAGGAATCTTCTGGGAGGAAACAGGGCCTCCACCCTCCCTATGGTTTCCCCAATCACACACATTATTTGCTTTTACATTGATTCCAATGGGAAAAATGGCTTCTTACAAACTTTTCTACTTAAGAACCTGGCCAAGGAACAAATTAAGTTTGTAAGTAGAGGTACCACTGTATATTAAACTTGTGACAAAAATCAATATAACATTGTTTCACATGTTGTATTTATATTATGCAAAGTTCTACATTAATTTCTATTGTAACACAAAGACAGGGTCTCAGAATGAAAATTATATTGTCATTCTGTGGTGCCGCAAAACAAGTAGATGAACATTTAATTAAAAAGCTTTTATAAAAACATACAAATAAAAATTACTGCTGTAGCTCGTCATTTCTTCCTTTATGTTCTGGGGGATATAATTATAAACTTGGAAGTTTGTGGATAAAATTTATGGTAAAAACTAGTATTATGGTATTCATTACAAAGCTGCTTGGAATTCTGAAAACCTCTCCAATTTGTGGATAAATTATAGACAAAATAGGAAAAAATCATTCATATCTAATTCCTGATAAGGCTTACTGATGCAGAAAAAAGGTTTTGTAAATAAAATGCAAAATATTGCAATATAAATTAAATGAGAATCCTAGCAAAGTTTTAACAGAGGTCAATCCCAAGGCAAAAATTGCAGCCAATAAATTTACTAATAACACCCAGACTTATCACCCAATGAATTGTCAATAAGGAAAAAAAATGGCATGTGGCACACTGGAGACAGTACAAAGAAGAGAAAAGAAGTAACTGTAGAGGAAAACAATATACAAAGTCCTGCAAATAGAAACATAATGATTTTAACAAAAGAAAGAAAGATAGTATTGATGGTAATAGTTGTCTTGGAGCATCACTTGGATGCCATCGGCATTGACAAATTCACTAGCAGTCAATTGCAAGGGATAATGACTCAGTGGCTAAGACGCTAAACTTGTTGATAAACTCCTGCTACTTGTCCCAGCTTCTGCCAACCAAGCCATTTGAAAGCATGTAAAAAATGCAAATAGAAAAATTGGGACCACCTTTGGTAAGTAACAGCATTCTGTGCACCTTTGGCATTTAGTCATGCCGGCCACATGACCATGGGAGGTGTTTTCGGACAGCGCTAGCTCTTCAGCTTTGAAACGGAGATAAGCATCACCCCCTAGAGTCAGCTTTAATTGAAATAGTTTACAGCCTATGACAATAACTGTAATACATTAAAGATCCACATCTACTTATTCCAATCCATGAGAAGGAGCCAATAGTTTAATAAAAATGTCAAATATATTTTTAAAATTTGGCTGCCTGGGTGACAATCCATAATAGTTTTTCAAATGAGGAAAAATATATTTCAAATTATGTGGTAAGAAGGGAACCCAAAATATTCTTCAATAGTAACAATGCAATCAGGTGTATTTCATGTAATAATATGTATTATTGAAAGAATAAGTCCACGACATGCTGATCCAGGACAGATTGGTAGGTAGATGTTTTCAATTTCTTTCTGTAGGGCGGTCAGAGAAACTGCCTTTCCACACTCATAGTCCTGTATCTCACCTTAGGCACAATATCATAATTGTTTTCATATATCTGCTTGGTTATACCTGACTGAGTGATTTTAGATATCAGCTTTCTTAATTTTTTTGATGTTTTGAACTTTGTTTAATGTTTCTAGATTTACACCGATATTGTGCTTGATGCTATCTATGTTTGCTTGTGTGCATAAACACCTACATGCGTACTTTCCTAACATATTATTATCAACCTGATAATATAAACATTATCCAGAAGATACAGATCATCATTTCATATCTAGAAATATGGACTTCCTTCTTACCTAGATGTATGTTCATCATTTTTGCACAATATTTACACATAGCTTCTAACTCATTCAATTGTCCTTGAAGAAATGAAATCTGAGTTTCTAATTCTTCTTCCTATAATCAAATGTAAAATAAGAACTTGACTAAGTAAAAACTTTGTCAAAGTTGAGGAAAAATTGCACAAAAGTTTATGTTTTACATTGCTGCCGCATCCATTTTCAAAGAGCTCCAGTCCCATGCTAATTTTACAGCTACTCTATATTCATAATCTCAACTTTTCAATTTTTTTTAAACTAAGATACTGCAAAGGCCGCAATATGATTGAAGACAGGAACATTCTGAGTTCTCTTATTGGCCAGAGCTCTAAGGTCTACTATGAGAGCATATAGAAAAGAGAAACTCAGATTGATGTCATCTACCCTATTAATCATGAAAAGTAGCCAGACTATTTAATATGTGTTCACACAACAAAATGAAGTCCCAGCTACCAGTTCTTTAGCTGATGTGGATGTTTTTCTTCTTCCACTTCCTTGTTATTTATCAATTGCTTTCAGAATCAGCTTATTCAAAAAATTATAATTCAAATTGCTTTAGTTCATGCTACATAGCAAAATTAAGTGCAAGTTATCTAATTTTAGTAATTCAGTTTTCTCATAACAAAGCATGCAGTGTACTTTTTTTTCCATTGTGACTTCATCAATAATATGGTTTCTGTATAATTTTACTAAACAAAATAAACAGTTCCTGTCACTTAAAACATCTTATATATGTTTCTATACTGAAAGCTATTCTGTTTGTGTATGACAAACATTTATTTAATTATCCTAAGATAATTCTCATATGTGCTATTATGATACACCTGTAGTTTATTAGTTTCTGTTTGACAATTGCTCTTTCCTCAGATAGATATAGAAATAAATCTAGATGTATATTTTTTTAAAATCAGCAACAGAAATGCACAGTCAGAAAAAGAAAAAACAACGTGTTCTTTTTCCTCATGCACTTAAAATTCTGATATGCTGCTATATCTTTAGTTTAACAGCAACATGTCTTGTAGCTGATAATAACATGTTTTTTTTCTTTTACATAACATCAAGATTTCTGAAATAATTTTTTGGATTTGATAAAGAACAAAGATCAAAATCTTTGGGTTCTCCTGAAATCTGTGGTTCAATCATAACATATCCTATATTGATTTAAATGAGACTTAAATCAATAGGATATGTTTAATACAAAAGAGGCTTGTGAACTGAAGCTCTGGGTTTTAGTGGAGTTCATTTATCCACCTTGCATACTGTTCTTATTTTTATTAGGACTTCCAGCAATTAACAATGAAAGGTACAATATAGAATAGTGATGGCGAACCTTTTTTTGTTTACATGCCAAAAAGGGTGGGGTGAGGGAGTGCTAGTGTCAACCTCGCTATGGTCCTACATCAGCGGTTTCAAACTCAATTTACCCGGGGGCCGCTGGAGGTAAAGTCTGGGTGAAGCTGGCCCGCATCATGTTTTCCACAAGAAAAGCTCTTACAAAAATATTCCAATGTTATCAAATGTCTTAATTTTTTCATCTTATTTTGTGTTAAAAAATAATTAATAACAAAAATTCATAAGAAAAAAAACCAGTACATAGGATTCAACATAGGATTCAGAAGATTTTAAGAAAGAATATTGAACTTAAAACTGAGATATACCTTCTGGGTATTTAACCAGATGATTTTGATAAAGAAGAGACATATTTAATTATACATATAATTACAGCAGCTAGGATTGTATATGCACAAAGTTGGAAATTGAATAGGATACCAACGGAAAGGGAAGTTTTGAGAAAAATTATGGAACATGTGGAGATGAGTAGATTGACTTTGAAACTTAAAGATAAACAAGACTTGGATTATTATAAAATTTGGGGGAAGTTTTATGATTGGATAGAAAACTAAGAGATACGTAGATATTAGCAATTGGTTAATTTTGGGAAAAAACTAAATATGAGAATTTGATTTAAATTTTGGAAGCCAGATGGTGAAGATGACAAATGGTGGTATAACACAAAATTTACTCATTGTTTAGACTTTAAACATATAGAACTTTATTTTATGAAGTATGTGATATATTATGAATAGTTTCCTTTATTAAAGATATATAGAGAGAATTTTTATTAGCTACATAATACAATATTAAAATTTAGATAAAAGAGATTTTATTGTTTGCACTGATACAGCTCATCTGTCTGGAACCCACACCACATCTCAGACATCAACACTATCGAAAACGTCCAAAGATATTTCACCAGAAGAGCCCTTCACTCCTCCACTCAAAACAGAATACCCTACAAAAATAGACTATCTATCCTGGGTCTTGAAAGCTTAGAACTGCGGCGCCTAAAACACGATTTAAGTATTGCCCACAAGATCATATGTTGCAACGTCCTTTCGGTCAATGACTACTTCAGCTTCAACCGCAACAACACAAGAGCACACAACAGATTCAAACTTAATATTAACCGCTCCAAACCTGACTGTAAAAAATATGACTTTAACAATCGAGTTGTCGAAGCGTGGAACTCATTACCGGACTCAATAGTGTCAACTCCCAACCTCCAACACTTCTCCCTTAGACTCTCCACGATTGACCTCTCCAGGTTCCTAAGAGGCCAGTAAGGTGATGTTGTCTGGACTCTGAATCAGGACAGCAAGTGACAGTTTCATGTTGTGAGAGTATCCTTCTGATTTTTGTTCCCTTATAAAGGTTATGATTAGTGGAATGGTCTTCCTGCTTTTACTTTTGATAATGCTGTTGCTTTTGCCCCAGACAAACTATGGGAAGCTCAGGCCCAAGTGCCCCCTGAGTTTGGAGCTGCAGAAAGGACAAAGGACATGGAACTATTACAGACCAGGAGACCATCTCATGAACGTGGTCCTCACTGTAAGACACGATCTTTTTTCCCCAATCAGTTTCAACAACACTCCCTTTATGCAAACTAAATTGTAAGTAATTATGCGTGTGATGGTAGGGCATTCGCTCCATTTCCAGTTCTGAAGATCTTTCTTTCGTTTTTCAATTTTCATTTCTTTCAATCCTGGGCCTAGAAAGTTTAGAACTAAGACGCCTTAAACAAGATCTACGTATTGCCCACAAGATCATATGCTGCAACGTCCTGCCTATCGGCGACTACTTTAGCTTCAACCGTAACAACACAAGAGCACACAACAGATTTAAACTTAATATTAACCGCTCCAAACTTGACTGTAAAAAATATGACTTCAGTAACTGAGTTGTCGAAGCGTGGAACTCATTACCGGACTCCATAGTGTCCTCCCCAAATCCCCAACACTTTACCCTTATATTATCTACGGTTGACCTATCCAGATTCCTAAGAGGTCAGTAAGGGGCGAGTACAACTGCACTAGAGTGCCTTCTGTCCCCTGTCCTATTGCTCTCCTATATCTCCTTTCTTCTATTCCTATATCTCTTCTTCTATTCTTCTATTATTCCATTGATATGTTCTATTACTTTATCTTCTTTTCTATTATTTCTTAGATATATTTTACTATGAGTATCTCCTCTATAACCGTCATCATGTATTTTACTATGTGTACATAGATATACTGTATACCCACTAAAACCCTCATTGTGTATTGGACAAAATAAATAAATAAAATTTAAAAAAATGTAATGTAACTTTTTATAGTATGATGGAGAAAAAAGAATTTTTATTTAGATTTTTAAGAATTGACAATGTTGTATAAAATTAATAGAAATTTTTAATGAGAAGAGATAAGGATTTCCACTGAGTGAGTAATAAAAGAAAAGTTTACAAATGCTTGATTTTTAGCATTGTTGTTGTGTTTATAACTATATATTGTTTTATTTTATGGTGGAGAAAATAAAAAAAATTAATACCTGTAAAAAGTAAATCTTTGATCAAAGTAAAAATTTTATAGTAATATAATTTCAAGCATATGATTACCTACTAATTCTTTTTAATTTGATCTCTCTAAGAGATGCAGATTACAATACTGTGCAAAAATGCACCATATTGTATGTTGGGAGAAATTGTGTCAAGTGAGGAATAACTTTATGTTACTATCTGTCAGCCCAAGGTCAGGAATGCAAAATAACATAATAATAATAATAATAATAATGGGAGACTTTAATTACTCAGACATCAATTGGAAAACCAACTATGCACCAAGCGAAAAAATCAAACAAATTCCTAACCAGCCTTGCAGAGAACTTCATCGTCCAAAAAGTAGAGGAAGGAACTAGAGGGGCAGCCACACTAAATCTAGTACTCGTAAACAAAGAAAAAAACAATATCGACCATTAGAGTCTCCAGGCTCTGCTGTAAGGCATAAAGAGCATTTGTAGCATGTCATAAGATGTTATGAGGAAATATAAACTTGTCTTTATTTTGTTTGGTATAAAATGTATTGTGACGAATTTTCAAGTTTCTGTTATTATTTGTTGAAGAGGGTCTGACCAAGCCAGGAGGAGGAGTCAAGTGGGGAATTAGTCTGGAATCTCTATGCAGACACAAGAGGGCAAGATTGGATTCTTGAATGAACTATATCTTGAATGAACTATATCTAGTGCGACAAATGGCAGTCTGAGAATATTCCTGTACTATAGGCATGAATAATAAAATAGCTAATTGAATGCTTCATGTGCGGATCTGATTGTTTGAACATGACCCCTATGACAATCATTAAGTGTTGTACCACATGATTCTTGACAAATGTATATTTTATTTTAGGTACGCTGAGAGCATATGCACCAAGACAAATTCCTTGTGTGTCCAATCACACTTGGCCAATAAAAAAATTCTATTCTATTCTATTCTATGACATTATACCTTAAAACAATAATGTGAATCTCTGAAATTTTTGCATTCTTGACCTTGGGCTGACAGATAGTAACATATAATTAATCCACCCTTGACACAATTTCTTCCAACATACAATATGGTGCATTTTTGCACAGTACTGTAATCCCCATCTCTTAGAGTATAAGATGTAATAATCAAATTTAAAAGAATTAGTAGGTAATCACATGCTTGAAATTCTATTACCATAAAAAATGTACTTTGATCAAATCTAAAGGAAAGATGGTGTTCCAGAGTTTGCTGTGGATTGAGGAGGCCGTCCAAGTTGCGAACCCTCTCTGAGGGGGTCAATAGTCCCCCCCCAGGATAATGGATGGACAGATGGATGTGTCCTTGGGAGGCAGTACCCACAGCCACTCCATCTTGTCTGGATTGAGTCTGAGCCTGTTGGCACCCATCCAGACCCTGACAGCCTCCAGACACCGGCACATTACTTCCACTGCTTCACTGAGTGGACATGGGGTGGAGATGTACAGCTGAGTGTCATCAGCGTACTGGTGGTAACTCACCCCATACCCTTGGGTGATCTCGCCCAGCGGTTTCATGTAGATATTAAACAGCAGAGGGGAGAGAACTGACCCCTGAGAAACCGCGACTGACCAGAGAGGTAGGAGGAGAACCACCATAAAACGGTGCCTCCCACTCCCAGCCCCTCCAGCCGGTGCAGAAGGATACTGAAATGGTATCGAAAGCCACTGAGAGGTCAAGAAGCACCAGGACAGAGGATAAACCCCTGTCCCGGGCCAACCAAAGATCATCCATCAGCGCGACCAAAGGTCTGAATCCTGACTGCCAAGGGCCTAGGTAATCAGCTTCTTCCAAGGACCACTAGAGCGATATAACCTTCTCAACAACCTTCCCCATAAAGGGAAGGTTGGAGATGGGACGATAGTTGTTGAATATGGCTGGGTCCAAGGAAGGCTTTGTGAGGAGGGGGCGCATAAGGGCGTCCTTGTACAGAGCCGGAAAGGACTCCTCCCTCAGAGAAGCGTTGGTAATCTTCTGGACCCAGCTCCGTGTCACCTCCCTGCTGGCCAAGACCAGCCAGGAGGGACATGGGTCCAGCAAACAGGTGGCGGAACTTACAGCTCCAATGGCCTTGTCCACTTCATCAGTTCCCCTTCTATTAGTTCTCCTTCTATTCCCTCATCTAGGTCATTAATTAATATGTTAAAAATTACTAGGCATAGGACTGAACCTTGTGGTACCATGCTATTGACTTCTTTACTTTGGACATGGACCCATTAAGGACTACTTGTTGGGTACGGTTGGTCAGCCAGTTGCCAATCCATCTGGTAGTGTTGCTATCCATCCCACTTTTCTCCAGTTTGCGGAGTAGTAGATTATGGTCAACCTTGTTGAAAGTTTTATTGAAATCCAGGCATACTAAATCCACTGCAATTGCAGAAGAATTGTTTAAAGAGAACTGTTTCTAAGTAGGAAGGGGCTATTGTGCTGTGTAAGAAGAGCAGCAAGTTTGCCATTTGCAAGGTTATATGAAACGAACTATCATGCGTGGAGCATAAAAATACAAAGCCTGTTAATTAGAGAAGGGCTTGGGAAGTGATAGTCTCCTTCTGATGAAGTTGATGAAAATAAGGAAGACAAAAAAAAGGTTAGTTCGAAAAGCAAAAGCAACTATTATTCTGGCTTTGGCTAACAGACAACTTGTTAACGTTAAAAGTGAACATAGTGCTTTTGAAGTTTGGCAAAGATTTAAGGAGTTATATTAGAGAGACACAACTGGTGCCAAGGTCGTTTTGACTCGACGTTTATATAATATGAAGCTACAGCCTGGACAAAGTATAAATGAACATTTAACTAACATGAAGATGTTGTTTGCAGAATTGGACTCTTGCGATTTGAATTTTCCAGAGGATCATAAAGCTTATATATTGCTAACATCGTTAGATAAAACTTGGGAGCAGTTTGTGTTAAGTATTCAGAGCGTACCTGAAAGTTTCTTGAATTTGGACTTTGTTACTTCCAAGTTGTTGGACTGTGATAAACAAAGAAAGTTTATGGCTGAGAGTCAAGAAGGGGCTGTTAAAAAGAGAAATGAGCATGTTGCTGTAATAAAATGCTTTACTTGTGGTAAAAATGGACATGTAGCTAAGAATTGCTTCAGCAGAAATAAGCAGCAGTTTACAACTAAGAAGGGGTGTGTTAATGTAGCCAAGAAAGACAGTTCAGCAATGCTGGTGTCTGGCAAAGGTCTTCAGGAAGAAGTGAAATGGATCCTGGATTCAGCATGCTCCGAACATATAGTTAACAATAAAAACTTTTTATATGATGGTTTAAAGTCCTTGCAGATAAGCCATGTTAGTTTGGCTGATGATACATAGTCAAAAGTACAAGTATCAGGATCAGCATATGTTTCATGTTTAGACACAATAATTCACAATGTAATATGTGTACCTACACTTAAATTTTGATTGCTAAGTTGGCTGCTGAAGGTTATATAATTCACTTTTATGAAAACAAACGTTCTATTTTGAAAAATAATGTGGTTTGTGCTGAAGGTGAATTAGAAGATAAATTGTATGTAATGAAAAATAAGAATAAGATTGTAAAAGAAAACGCTACATGCATTGTAAACCAATCTTTACGCCGAGGGGATGCCCGCCTGCTTCTCCTCAGCTGCTGCCACATGCCCTCACCTTACCTGCAGGCGTTCCTCGTGGGGTCCCTGCTGGCACTGACCCCAGTTCGGATGCCCATGTCGACTAGCCGCCCCCATCCAAAACTGGGGTCTGTGCCGGCAGGGACCCGTGAGAAACGCCTGCCGTGGTGACAGCTGAGGAGAAGCAGGTGAGTGTCCCCTTAGCGCTCTGTGCGTCTAGCCGGTGGAGAAGGCCTGCAGGGTGGCCCTGATCATCTGGCACGAGGGGGCTTGGCTCCACCAGCACCCACCCCAATCTTCTGTCTTCTGGGTGCCTTTGGGAGGTAGCAGTGAGGCAGGTGAGCTGGGGCATGCAACGGCAGCTGCCGAGAAGTGGGCAGGTGTCCCCTTGGTGCTCTGCACATCCAACGGATTACGTTGGAGAGCAACATATCCCACATCCCACAGCCTGGCGTGCCATCGTGCCATCCAAACTGGGGACAGAGGAAAGGGAGGTAGGTAAATAGGAAAGGCAAACCATAAAACTGTCCACCTTTTGGCTTGTCTGCTTAAAAGGGCTGTGGAGGAAGCCGGAGGTAAGGAGAAGGGAGAGGAATGTGTGTGTGTGTGTGTGTCTGAGAGAGAGACAGAGAGACAGAGAGAGAGAGAGAGAGAGAGAGAGAGATGATGGGGAAGCACCTTCCGTGAGAGACCAGCATCTGGTCCTAAAAGACATTTTCCCTACGTTCATTTTTCACGGGAAAGCCTTGTCCCAACTGGGCAGGGGGTGGCGTCTGGGCTAATATCCTAGAGGGGTGGTGTGTGTGTGTAGTCTTTGGGTAGACCCCCCCTTTGCTTTTTCACCCCCCCTGCAAAAGTGCAAACTGGGCTTCTACATTTTAGCAAACCAAGAAAGAAAGCCGGGTGGGTGGCTAGGGGGTAGGTGGGTAGACTATTATCCTCCAGCCAAGACCCTTCTCTCATGACTGGTGGAGGAATTCTGGGAGTTGAAGTCCACTAGTCTTAAAACTGTCAAGTTTGAGGACCCCTGAGTTAGGGGTTAGAAGTGCAAGGGTCTTCAAACCTGGCAAGGTGAAGGCTTGTGGACTTTAACTCCCATTTCTAAGATACCGTGTTTCCCCGATAGTAAGACCCCCCCGATTGTAAGACATATGGGAGGTTTCAGGGGGGTCGGCTAATATAAGCCATACCCCGAAAGTAAGACATATGTCTTACTTTCGGGGAAACACGGTACTAAAAGCGAGGGAGGCGTCCGCTACTCCCGCCGCCGCCTTTGGTCTCCCCGCCGCGCCTGGGGCTGCCTGCCTGCCTGCTGCCGTAGCCGGGCTGGGCGCGGGGCATCCTCGGTGTTGGGCAGCAGCGGGAGGAGCCGCAGCCTCTGGAGCCGGCCACCCCCAGGACGCGCATCGCAGACCGGCCCCGCCGCGGCGCAGGAGGGATGGAGGCCAGCCGCGCAACGCCGCCTAACGCCGCCCGCCCGGAGGAGAAGAGGCCTCGCCCAGGCCGAAGCCGCCTTTGGTCTCCCCGCCGCGCCTGGGGCTGCCTGCCTGCCTGCTGCCGTAGCCGGGCTGGGCGCGGGGCATCCTCGGCGTTGGGCAGCAGGCAGGCAGGCAGCCCGAGGCGCGGCGGGGAGAGCAAAGGCGGCTTCGGCCCGGGCGAGGCCTCTTCTCCTCTGGGCAGCCGCGCCTGCCACGCAACGCCGCCTAACGCCGCCCGCCCGGAGGAGAAGACGCCTCGCTCGGGCCGAAGCCGCCTTTGCTCTCCCCGCCGCGCCTGGGGCTGCCTGCCTGCCTGCTGCCTAACGCCGAGGATGCCCCGCGCCCAGCCCGGCTACGGCAGCAGGCAGGCAGCCCCAGGCGCGGCGGGGAGACCAAAGGCGGCTTCGGCCCAGCCCGGCGGGGAGAGCAGGCAGCCCCAGGCGCGGCGGGGAGACCAAAGGCGGCTTCGGCCCGGGCGAGGCCTCTTCTCCTCCGGGCAGCCGCGCCTGCCGCGCAACGCCGCCTAACACCGCCTGCCCGGAGGAGAAGAGGCCTCACCCGGGCCGAAGCCGCCTTTGCTCTCCCCGCCGCGCCTGGGGCTGCCTGCCTGCCTGCTGCCGTAGCCGGGCTGGGCGCGGGGCATCCTCGGCGTTGGGCAGCAGCGGGAAGAGCCGCAGCCTCCGGAGCCGGCCAGCCGGGCGCCCCCAGGACGCGCATCGCGGACCGGCCCCGCCACGGCGCAGGAGGGATGGAGGCCGGGCCCGACGGGCAGCCGCGCCTGCCGCGCAACGCCGCCTAACGCCGCCCGCCCGGAGGAGAAGAGGCCTCGCCCGGGCCGAAGCCCGAAGACGAGCCGGCCCCGGTGCCCAGGACAATATAACACATACCCCCAAAGTAAGACACAGTGGGGCTTTTGGGGGTAAAAAGATAGTAAGACACTGCCTTACTATCGGGGAAACACGGTAGCATGATTGGTGGAGGAATTCTGGGAGTTGAAGTCCTTGAAACTGTCAAGTTTGAAGTTTGTAAAAACTGTACATGGTTTTAAAAAGTATACATGGTTGTAAAAAGTATTCTGCTACACTGGTATTTTACTAAACAATATAATATTACACCATTTGGTTCAGAATACTTTTTCCCTTGTTTTCCTCCTCTAAAATCTAGGTGCGTCTTGTACAGTGATCCCCCGGTTATTGCGTCCCCGACCATTGCGAACAGGCTAATTTGCGATTTTTGAACCCGGAAGTCAAAACACCATCTGCGCATGCGTGCCCTTTTTTTCTATGGGCACGCATGCGTAGATGGCGCCGGGCAGATCAGCTGCTGGGCGGCTTCCCTAGGTCTTCCCCCTCTTGGCGGGCATCAGCGAGGAGTTTCCCCACCGCCCACGCAAACTCCTTGCTGCTGCCGCTTCGCTCGGGCCGCTTCCCAGCTGAGTACTCAGCTGGGAAGCGGCCCGAGCGAACGGCTTGTCCGCAGCCTGCCTGCCCGCGCGCCCGCGGCTCGCGCGCCCTTCTCCTGCCCACGCCGTTCGCTCGGGCCGCTTCCCAGCTGAGTACTCAGCTGGGAAGCGGCCCGAGCGAACAGCTTGTCCGCAGCCTGCCCACGCCGTTCGCTCCCCCTCTTGCTGGTGGGAGAGCGAGAAGCCCTCCCCAGCACCCGCTCGCCCGCCCTTCGCCGCTCGCCCGCCCTTCGCCCGGCCACCTGCCGTTCGCTCGCTGCTCACCCGGGTTCGGGGGGGGGGTGCTGGCAAGCCGCCCATGCCGGCGGCGACGTTTTAAAACAGCCGCGCGGCTTTCCAATGAGTCCCGAAGACAAACGCGGAAGTTTGACGTTTGTCTACGGGACTCATTGGAAAGCCGCGCGGCTGTTTTAAAACGTCGTCGCCGGCATGGGCGGCTTCCTAGCAGTCCCCCAAACCCGGGTTGGGGGTCCGGGGGGGGGGGGTGCTGGCAAGCCGCCCATGCCGGCGGCGACGTTTTAAAACAGGAACCCCAATCTTCGGCTCCTCGCTAGCGCTGCGGGAGTAAAAACACCATCTGCACATGCGCAGATGGTGTTTTTACTTCCGCAGCGCTACTTCGCGAAAACCCGCTCGTTGCGGGGGGTCCTGGAACGGAACCCTCGCAACGAGCGGGGGATCACTGTACACCGAAAAATACGGTAAATGTAACAAGTTAAAGAATAAGCTAAGAGGTGCAGTGATTTATGGTAATGAGAAATATTTTGGAATGGTAGATTGAGGTTCCTTCATGTCTGTTGTAAATTAAAAACTGGTGGATTAAAAAGTTCCTACTTATTATGGTAAAAAAGGCTCGGAAATAAATATTTTAATTTACTCCATGTCAGAGTATAAATGAATTGGAGAGAATAAAAAAAGCTATTTGAGACAGACTATTAGTAAATATCATTGCAGGGAGAAGCTGGCCTAGAAACCAGGAGCCTGTGAGCCCTAGTCTTGTTTTAGGTATGACAGCCAATTAAGTGACTTTGGACTAGTCATTCACTTAGTCCAACCCACCTCGCAGCGTTGTTGTGAGGAAAACAGAAGAAAGGAGAATGTTATGTTCACTGGCTTTAGTGATTTATTAGATAATAAAAGTTAAAAAAATAAATAAAATCCTGTATCTTGATATGCAAGTCTATTAGTACATAGCAATAAACACATAATAAACAAAGACAAATTCATTTGGAAATCACTTATATCATTCATAATCTTCCACAGGAAGAGCTGTGTCTGAGAAAAAATATATATTATAGAGATGAAGCCAAAGGTAGCAGAAGATTTACTAACACTGCAGAGCAGTAGCTGATATAGCATTGAAGAAATAACATTAATACCTGAAAAAGCTGTAGAAAGAAGTGTAGAAAGACAATATAAAAAAATAAGCCTTTAGAAGAAACTATCAAGAAAGGCAAAAATGACTAAGATGAAAATGGAAGCAGAAAAGTTTAAAGTTTGGCTACAGAAAAGCTTGTGACAATACATTAAAAAAATATCTAGTAATAAAAGCTTCAGATAAGGCAGTACAAGGAATTCATTTTGTGAGTGCTGTTAAAAAAGGAGAACACCAGGCAGAGAAAACAGAACAGCCATCTGTTGCGGACAGAATGAAAACTGATGAACAAGATATGTTGGATTTGAAAGAGAAGGATTTAAAAAACGAAAACAAAACCCTTCCATTTTGCTTTGAAAGAAACATTATTTTTACCCCCAACTTCTTCCAGAACCAAAGAAGCTTCTTGGATGATGCAAAATGTCTTAAACCCCCCCCAAAGAAAATCTAATTGCCTTTTGAAAAAGCACCTTTGGTTTAGCTCCAAATTATACTATTTCTCCAAGAAATTTCAAACAAGCACATGAAAAGATTCTGCTGATACAGGTCAAGGCTCTGCTTGATACAGTTCTTCAGAGGAATTATGGAGTTTGTTATTTCTATCTCTGTAACTGTCTGGTTTGGCACAGCAACCAAAGAGGAAGATACATACTTCAATAGATAGTTAGGATTGCAAAAAACAAGATGCCAAGCAAGCCGCCGACTGCCCAGCTTGCACCCCCTAGCCCCCGCCTGCCCATGCAGATTTACAGTCATGGACACAGGGTGCCTGCGTAGCCATGCCGAGCCTCTTTGGAGCTGCGCTTGGGTGGCCTCTCCTGGTAAGCCTGCCGCGCAAAAGTGGGCACCCTACCGGTGTCCCGCCAGAGCTCCGTGCCTGGGTGGGAGCTCGGCAGTGGAAACTTAGTGGACAGCCCTCCAGATAATTGCCACTGTCTGCCCAGATTGCACGCCCCCCAACCCTTGCCTGCCCATGCACAATCACAGCTTTAGGCGCAAGGTGGCTGGGCAGCAATGCCGAGCCTCTTCACCACAAGGTGGGCGGTGGCGCTTTTCTGGCAGGCTACCCACCGAGTTGCCACTGCCGAGCTCCTAACCCAGGCATGGGGCTAAGTGGCAAAGTGTCACATGCCCTCTGGTATGTCTCTGCATGCCACCTGTGGCCCACGTGCAGTGGTGGGCTATGAGCCAGAACACTAAATTGTGCTCGCTGCTGCAGTTCGTAAGTTCTTGCAGGACCACCGTGATTTTGCTGCTGCACCTGTGGAGGTAACAAAATTGCGCTCGTGTTTCAGCGAGGTTTTACCTGTGGCTCCGTGCGCAATTTTTCTACCTCCACAGGTGCAGCAGCAAAGTTGCACTGGTCCCACAAGAACTTATGAGCCACGGCGGCAAGCGTAATTTAGCATTTTGGTTCCTAGTCTACCGCTGCCTGCGTGCCATAAATTCGCCATCATAGTATTAGTACCTTAGTTGATTCTAAAACTATAATGATCAATATGATGAAGCAGAACTATAGTGTAGTCAATTATGGCTGACTGAAAAACTAAAAACAAAAGGACAGAAAGTGAAAAAAAATACAGGAATTCAGGAAACAGGGAGAGACATTTTTGGTTTTTAAAAAAAAAAACCTAATTATATCAAGACTTCTGAAGATAATATTGATATGTGAACTTTCTAGTTTTTCGCTATATTCCAGCCAGCTGCACAAGTAATAGAGTTGCACGTACTGTATTTCCTACTCTAAGAAGGCTAAAGGAAGAAGAACTCAGCATGGAGAAAGCAAATTGGTGGATTGGAATGACTGTTTTTAAATTAAATTGGGGTTTTAGACTAGTTTGTTTAATTATTAGTTGGATTTTAGAATTGTATTGTTTTTACATGTTGTAAACAGCCCCGAGTCCTCAAAGAGGGGTGTGTTATAAATTCAATAAAATAAAGAAATAACGAAATGAATAAATAAAAATCAGAAATATCTATTAATTTGGGTGGCCAGGCTGCTCTTGTTGAAAGTGAGTTTGTACTGTGATGGAGAAAACTGAAGAAGAGGAAAAAATAGCATATTACAAGATGAAAGACACCCCCCCCCTCTCCTCATGTAGCCAGGAAATAGAATATATTAAAAAAAGGTAGCCTCAATATACTTGAAGTAACAGGCTTACTGATTACATTTTCATAAGAAAGTTAGAAAGCTAAAGGAACTTGGTATATGTGTTTAGGGGGGAGGATAGAGGACAAAGAAACATACTCAGTAGTGAGATCTGAATAAAAAGGAAAGAAAAATGAAATGAAAAAAGCAAAAGAAAAGTCAGATTCTGGAAATCCTTGTAAGAAAGTGAATAATAATTCTGTAATTATATACAAGAATTTAACTGAGGTATTTCTGTAAAGATTAAACGTATACTATCTAATCATACCACACTATTTTTAAATTTTAATTGTTCATAATTAATTCAATCTGACTAAATGACAAACAGCATGTAATGAGATATAATGCTAGGTAAAGGTTGGCTAACTGATAGAGAAGTGATAGCATTAATTTAAACTCAAGCTTGTTTACTATTAAAAACGGTGCCAATGAAACTTTCAAAGTATTTTCTCCAAAATAAATTTATAGCATATTATGCCATATCTGATCAAATACAATTAAATTCATTATTAAATCTACTTTATTGCATTTGAAGTACATTTTGAATTTACAGGTGACAGAATCCTTTCTGCATATTGAAGGAATTACTAAAAGGAAGATGATCTCATTTCAATCATGCATAGTCTGATAACATTAAGATTGTATCATATCAATGTATGTATTATTTATACAGTGATCTTTGGGAATTGTTGAGAAATATTGTTGGCTTAGAATGTGAAGACCTGATGGCAAGTCCTTCATCTATCTCTATCTTAAAAGCTGCAACTGCTGCCAGTTGCTTTCCAGGTTGTCTTCTAAGCTATTTGAAGGAAAAATGAGGTTGCCTTTATTTAAGTAGAATAAGAAATGTCAAAAAATGTATACTCCAGAAAATGCAACAATTATATTAAGCTTTTATATTAATAGTTTCTGTTAAGAAATATGAGGGTTTTTAAAAGTCCGGAGTAAAAATGTGAACCAATATAAACAAGGCAACTTGAATTAGTGAAATGTATTTCTTAAGGAACAGACACTTACAGATTCTTTTTTGCTCATATTTCTGCTTTGAGAACGAGAATGGGAAATTGTACTGAAAAAAGATTCCTTTTTGGTTGCAGACAAAGGAGGAGATCCGGTGGTTTCACGTCCTCCAGAAAAACTTTCAATGCTTGGAGACGGACTCCCATTTTTTGAACTTTGCCCTGCAAAGAAAATAGAGAGGAGTCAATCTTCTTCCTCCTCCTCCTCATGCTCATTAACTGAAGAGTGATTTTCAGAAGCAGATTTGCATATCATGAATTTTATGATATCAAAACACATTTATTGATATAGTACAGAATGCTATTGCAAGGGACATGCAGGACGTATAGAGCTATTTACAACATATATTTAGTCACAAATTAAGCAACAAAGAAGAACTTGTACATTAAAACATATCTGCACTAAGAAAACCCAGTCAATTTTTGTTGTTAGTTGTGAAGTCATGTCTGACCCTTCGCGACCCCTATGGACAAAGTTCCTCCAGTCTTTCCTGTCTTCTACCATCCCCCAGAGTCCATTTAACTCACACCAACTTCTTCAGTGACTCCATCCATCCACCTCATTCTGTCGTCCCATTCTTTTTTTGCCCTCAACCATTTCCAGCATTATGCTCTTATCCAGTGAATCCTTTATTTTCATTAAGTGGCCAAAGTATTTCAGTTTCATCTTCAGGATCTGGCCTTCTAGAGAGCAGTCAGGGTTGATCTCTTCTAGGACTGGTTTGATAGCCCTGCAGTCTACAGGATTCGCAGGAGTCTTCTCTAGTACCATAGTTCAAAGGCCTCAATTCTTTGGCACTCAGTCTTCCTTATGGCCCAACTTTCACAGCCATACATTGCAACTGGGAAAATCGTAGCCTTAACTACACACACTTTTGTTGGCAGGGAAATGACTCTGCTTTTTGACATTGCCCTTCGTTAGAAGTAAACGGTGTAGACTGAGAACGTATGCCCCAAGAAAATTCCCTGTGTATTCAATCACACTTGGCCAATAACAATTATATTTTATTCTATTAAAAAAAATGGAGAAGCTATCAATCTAAGTGAAATCAATAAATATAACAATAACACCCCAAACCATGCAGATGATATTATTTATTCTATGGTTTCAAACAGAGAATGAAATGGTATCCTCCACATATCACATCCAAAACCCAACTCCCTCACCTCTCATCCAGATACCTTGAGATTACAATCCCTAGACCTCCTCTGATAACTAGTGATATGCTTTAAACAAAATGAAAATCAAAATTGTAATATGATTTTCTATAAAACAGGTGTTTGTAATCCAGCTGAGGATCTGTAACCTGAATTTTCTAGCTATGACAGTTTAAATTCATATACTTTATTTTGAATCAAAGTTATCAACCTTATCCCACAAATACTATCCACAGTAGAAGTGAAAAAGTGCGCTTTTGCTAGTTTAAGTACTGTGTCCTCCAATAAAGAACATTTATAATTATTTAGCCTACACCTTTGATTTATTAGTTTATTTTCCTTTAATGGAACATTTAGCTACGGTACCAAAATATTTTGTTACATGGAAATAATCTCTCGAATGAAGGGGTATATTTTGCACAACAGAATGACACTTTAATAATAATTTAATTTGCAGAATTATCCTTCAGATTTTTGTATGTGAAAGACGGACCTTTCACATGAAAAAGATTTGCTATAAGCAAAATGAGCAGACTTAGCAACATATCAAGAATAGGAACTATATGTTTGTGCAATTCTGAGTTCAATCCCTTGTGATTTCACATACACATATTTGTATTTTTCCTAGCAAAATGATTTGCTATTGCCTTCTTCAGGAATGTTTTTTCAATTTCAAGGGGTTTCTATTTTTGGATTCCTAATTTGAGAACACATACCCTCGAAGAATGCAGGTTGTAAAAGCAAGATGCATACCGGTAAGTATTAAATGAGCTATCACACCAGTCCTGAAACATTAGGCTGTTGTTTGAGAATTATCCCATCCAATATTAATTATCCCATCCATTATTAATTTACAAAGTCCTAAATGGCTTAGGAGTCAAATATTTTAAAAAACTACTTCCCTAAATACCATGGAACTTGCAATTGTCTGGATGTTGTGACCCAAATAAGAGCTTTTCACCTCCGTGTTTATTAAATAATAACCAAAGTTCCAGATTTTTAAATAATTTATTCCAATTCCTTAGTTTTAAAATGCTGATTATTTTTAATATTTCTTTTTAAAAGCACATTTGGTTTCATTATAAGATTATATTTTCTCCTATTTTCTTAACAGGCTGCTCTGGATTCTTATGCAAGGAAGATGCATATTTTCCCCCTAAACAACAGTGCCACTTAGTGGATCTATATATAAGATACATGTTTAAAAAATTTAAGCAACATGTATCTTCAGCCTCCCAAATAACAATATTATAAACCAAACGTACCATGTATTACTGTAGTAACTGTCCCATGGAGGTTGCTTAGATTCCGGACAGGAAATGATACCGAGACATCACTGCCTTTAACTACTTCACCTAATAAGTAAAGTTAAAGAAATCTTTACAGTAAAAATGATAAAATCTTCCAAATTTCACATAACCAAACAAGAGAAAATGAAGTTGTTATATTTAAAAACATCTGATCTGGTCTGTTTCTTAAAATAATGTAAGTACAACAACTATTTCTATTCCAACGATATCAACTTGAATATTCCATGTATCTCAATATTTTTAGAAACAAGTTAATACACTTGTTTCTGCTTCTAATTGAGCAACTAATTTCTAGTTGAGCACTAGAATCAAGAGCCTAAATTTCTGCTTAGTTCTATGCATGTATTATACATATCTTGCTCTTGGTTCTTCCTATAATTTTATAACTATTGTTTACATAATGCTATTAATAGCAACATACAAATGCTAGTGGTCTATTCTAAGAGCAAGAAACTCCAAAAGCACAGAGTAGTACAGCATTCTACAAATGCCCTTACATTACCAGAAATTGTTTCAGAATTATTCAAAACAAGGACTAAACAGAGTTAAGCTAGGCCCATTATAGAAAAATTTCTAAATATGATGCTGAGTTCTACTATTTAAAGTATAACAATGAACGTAGCATACAGCATTTAAGTTTGTGCGGTGGGGAAAATAGAAATATTAAGAAGTGGTCATGACATAAATGAAACACTGTTCCTTTATAATACAAAGTGTTAATGTTTGAGCAGAGTAATCCTAGTTTATCAAGGTTGTGCACAAACAGAAACCTTTAGATTCAGATTAGTTGTGAATAACTACTCAGCCACACACAGATATACGAACTTGAATTAATGTTTACTTTGAGAAATAACATATTCAGATAAATAGTCTAAAGTCATACACATAATACGTCAGAATAATAATCCAAATATTACCAGGTACATAGCCTTTCTTATCAGTTGTCTTTGTCATAATAAGTAAATAAAGATATCAAGCCTAAAAACATTTTAACTATAATACATGACTACAATGCAGAGATATTACAGACACATTGCAGAGCATATCCAACAGTGAGAAGCCATATACAATGAGTAGCCATATAAAGAGAAACAGAGAAAATCTCCAGAGATAAAAGCAATGGACTCTAGCTCCCTCTTGTGGCAGTTTCGGCGTTTTGAGTGCCACGATTGCTGATTCAGGCGACTGCAGACCCGTAGAGCCCATGGTTTTGAAGAGGAAACTCAAGCGCACCCGGGGGTGGCCGGCGGGCCCGTCAGGAAGCAGGGAACCCCTCCTGATCATCACTCAAAGAGATCTGTCTTTGGATCCGGAAGTGTGGCGTTCCTGATTGATTTGTGGAAGTCGCAGTAGCGATGGAGCATTCTTTGGGATCGTTATTTTGAGAGATCGTGAGTGGTATTTTGGAATAGAAAGTATAGAAAGTATCCCCTTTGTGGTCTGAATTTCTCCAACATTGCAATTGACTAGAAGGTGGTAACTGCGATTTTTTTCTTTTTGAGAAACATGGCAGCAATGACTGTGCAATAAATAGCCGGAATAGATGTAAAATAATCTACAATACATTTTTCACTGGACTCTGGCTTTAGAACTTATAACATCAGAAATAAGGATTGTTGGACATTGACTACAAAGGGAGAAAGACTTTAGAATGTGTTGAAGGTAGGAGAAAGGAGTTTGCTTACGATTGCTGTCGTCATTTGGACTACAACATGCGTTAGACTGAACAGCTTGAATGGAATCAATCAGCCCTCATTGATTTTATAACAACCGGAACTCCCCTGCATACCCCCTGCTTTGCTTACCCTTTGACTCTCAATCCTCATCTTTTGTCTTATTTTATACCATTTTTCCTACCCCTCGAACCTGTGGATTTGTTGATTTCTCCTTTTTCTTGTTGATGTCTGAACTACTTCGCAGACTTATGTGATTTTATCTTTGGATACTCAGATGATATTAATTATATCAATTGGACCTTCCTTTGGATTTCTTACTTAATAATACCAACAACAGACCAATTAGTTAACTGTTTGATTAATTAAATGCTCTTAAATATACTTAAACTATTCTACATATACTTGAAGTTAAACCAGATTTACTTATTGGGATTACCGGTACTTCATCTATTGAATTTATGGGTGCTTCGCTGGCAACGGAAGTCCGGAGGTGGGGTTTCCCAGCAAGGGGAGCCTCAGTGAAATTGCAGCATCGCAAAAACATGGATGTTCAGAGGTGGGGTTTCGAGGACTTCCATGTTTTTGCAATTCAAACCGGGTTGATGGTTGGCCCTTAAACTGGCACATCAAAAATCAGATAAAAATATTGAGGTTTTATATGATAACTTTGGACATCTGAAATCAAGTAACAGCGACAAAAAAACAAATAATTCAAGGCTTCTATCAAGAATTATATAACACAGAAAAAATGGACGAAGAATTGATATTAAACTACTTAGAACAAAATGAAAAAACAGTAATAAATGATGAACAAAGACACATGTTAAACAATGTAATTACTATTACAGAATTGAAAACTGCAATTGCAAAGCAAAAAAACAATAACACTCCTGGCCCTGACTGAATTCCCACTGAATTCTATAAACAGCATCTAGATATATTTGAACTTACAATGCTAGATATCTACAATGACGCACTCCTACGTGCTAAACTTCCTAATTCTAGGTCGGAAGCTTATAGAACACTAATTCTGAAAGACAATCAGAACAGAGAATAGCTCAAAAATTACAGACCCATATCATTACTTAATACAGATTATAAAATTTTTACTTCAATAATCGCAGACCGTTTAAAGAAAATTTTAAACACCACCATCCATCCAGACCAAAATGGATTTCTGCCCTCGAGAAACATAGCCACTAACACAAGAATAATATTAAATACTCTCAAATACTATGATAAATATAGTGATAAACCAGCAGCTCTAATATTTATGGATTTAAGGAAAGCATTCGATAGTTTGCAATGGCAATATTTTATAACTCAAATCGATCATATGGACTTTGGGGAAATTTTTCTTAACTTAATCAAAGCTATTTACTCCCAACAATTTGCTAAAATTCTTGTTAATAACGATAGCACTGAAAAAATACGAATAACAAAAGACGTGTGTCAAGGATGCCCCTTAGCACTTTTGATTTATATTCTGGCTACTGAAACATTCTTGAACAATATAAGAGATAATGATCAAATCCAAGGTGTCAAAATTAAAAGAGAACAATTTAAGCTACAAGCGTTTGCAGACGATGTTGTTTTCATTGTACAAGATCCAATAGGAACTGCACCGATCTTATTAAATGAAATTTATAAATTTGGAGAAGTAACATGTTTAAAAATTAATAAGAGGAAGACCCAGATTCTAACTAAAAACATGACTCAAAAACAAAATAGAGTATTGGAAGAACTGATTAATATAAAAATAGCCAAAAAAAGTTAAATATTTGGGCGTATGGATAACCTCAAATTGCAGTACCATAAAAAAAGATAACTTCAATAAATTACTTAAAGATATCCGAAAAGACCTGGTAAGATGGTCCAAATTGAAACTATTCCTGATGGGGAAAGTATTCGCTATAAAATCCAATATTTTAACAAGATTCTTATATCTCTTCCAAGTTGCACCAATAAGTCTGAACAAAACCTTCTTTAATAACTTGCACAGGGAAATCCGGAAATTTACATGGTCCAAAAAGAAGGCCAGAATTAAATTAAAGAACCTTCAAGATCATAGAACCAGAGGTGACCTCGGTCTCCCCAATTTTCAATTATATCATTAAGCAGTGATTTTATCTATGTTAAGAGACTGAGTAACACCTAAGAACACAAGATTACTAACCCTTGAAGGCTTTGACCTACCATTATTTAAGCAAAACTTTAATAACAACCTGGCAACTTATAAAAAGAAATCATTACCATTCTGTACCAAAATGGATATCTCCGAACAAATCAATTATTTACCCTAATCTTTTCTCCCCTTCTAAAATACCAATATACCAACAATTATTAGATGAAAATGATATTGTGCTGACAAGTTAACACTTACAAGACATAGGGATAAATCTGGACTGGCTAACTTATTTACAAATCAATTCCAAATATAATGAATAAAAAAAAGATTTGGTTTCCAAAAAAAATAACACAATAGACTTAATTCTCTTTAGCCCAAGTGCAAAAATGATTTCTAAACTATACAATTATTCATTAATGCAGGATAATGTGGAAGAAGAACAAGTCAAAGGATGCATGATTGCCTGGGCCCAGAATTTTGGCTATACGATTAACCTAATAGAATGGGAAAAAACGTGGACTGTAAACTACAAAATGATGTTAGCAACATCTTATAAAGAAAATCAACTGAAAATTTATTTATTTATTAGATTTGTATGCCACCCCTCTCTGCAGACTCGTTCTATCTAAATGTTCTATCAATGGCACCAACCTCCAGCTAGATTGTCTAGAATGTTCTCGAATTTATCCCCCAAATGCTGGAAATGTAAAACTAAGACAGGGACCTATTACGACCTATGGTGGACCTGCTCTAGCGCCAAAATTTTTTGGAAGGAAATTAAAAATCTTATAGTCCAAGTCATATCAAACAACGTAGCACTTAAACCAGAACTATTTCTTTTAGGCATATTCAGACAGAAACTCACCGAGAAGAAAGATACCTCACCTTTCAGATCTTAACGGCAGCTAGAATCTCATACACTCTTCGATTTTAATGACTATCACTAAAATTATGGAATGTGCGGAGATGACCAAAATTACTATGGAAATCCCAAATAAAAAAGATTCAGATTTCTACAAGATATGGGAAAAATGGTATCAATAGATTGCAGCAAAAAAATACGTATCCATTATTTCTTAAAAATAATAAATTCACCTCCTCTTCTACCGTTCTAAATGAAACTACTAATTACTAACATAATAAGACCAAATACCAACTATAACTAATCTGACCTTGAAGACAGACTCTTGCAACATACTCCTTTTAGATATTCTCTAACTACTTCGAAACAACAATTAAACTATGTTACAATATAAGCATGTCCCACCAACTCAACTCTATATTTGACTACTTTATTCCTTATCATATACTCCCACTACTCTATTATAGCACGTTGTCGCATTTCCTGAAAACGTCTGCGAATCCGCATTTTCCCCACCCCTCCCTTCATCCCCCCAACCTCCTTCTATTTACATCCTCTTTTTACTTCCTTTTTTTAATCTCTCCCATTTCCCCTAATTCTTCTCTTTCCCTTTGTTTTTTATACATGTATTCTATATATTTACTATTATATTTTATGTACACATATTCTATACCTTTTGTTATGTAATGTAATCACGAGTATAATATAACTGTTTAAAGATATAGATAACTTTTTGTATAGGATAAGACCTGTTCTACTATCATGTAATGTTTATGTTTTCTTACCCTTTTGACTCCACTGACCCCTCCCTTCCCACCCCGTTTAATATTTCAAATTTAATAAACTTTTTCTAAAAAAAAATATAACATTTTCTACAATTTTAGTCCTAGAGATTATAAACACACCAAATTATAAATTATGCCTATATGATGTAAGACTTCCAGGAAAGATAGAGTGAGTGGAAAACAGCTATCGAAAGCAAATCTGACAACTGTTGATAAAAACAAACTGAGTAAACCGGTTTCTTGGAGGAAAGGATGTTAAAATTATTAGACACATTTAGAATGACAAGTTTGAAAAGTCTTTATTGGGAGAGTTTATCTTCAACTCTAAACAAAAGAAAAAGATCTTTGAAAGTTTTCCTAAAGCCTTACCCCATATGCCTCTTCTCCAAGGAAGGGGGAGCTAGGTTGCAAGTGAGTGGGTTAACACCACCCAGTGACATGTAGAACTGAATCACGAGTATAAAAAGGATTGACCCCCATTGTTACCCTTCTTTGATTCAGTCCGTGACAAACAGGATGTGTGCTTCTTCTTCATCAAACTTCAGGCTTTGGTCTTATCCTTTAACCATCATCAGCTTATTGGAAATTCTGGCTTACTTCTCCCTGACGGCTGTTAGCCAAGCACATATGATTGGGGAAGGAATTTCTATTGCAGCAACTAAGCTAGCCGATTGGTCTGGAAGGGCCTTGTGTGTTGGTGGAGCCCCTCCCTCAGCAGCCTGCCTACATCCACCAAGGTGAGGAAAACTCTCTTTAATGGTGAAGGGGGGTAACCTTTTGCTTAACATTTCCCCCGCCCTCTTGCTACCATTGACACAGAGTGGCTAAGACTCGCATTTCAGCTGTGTGGTGAGGATTTTTCCCCTTATTTTCGCCCCATTCCTTCCTCCCTCTCCTGTCGCGGGGGGGAGGCCATAAAGGGGGTGTCTGTGTTGCTTCTGGGGGAGAATCTCTGTAAGGCCCCCCTTCCCCCTAACCCCCCTTTCCCCATATTCCTGTCGGGTAGCACTGATGTTAAGTGCCTCCTTGTAGGGAACCGGGAAGGACCCCCTCCCCAGAGAAGCATTGATAATTTCGTAGACCCAGCTCCGTGTCACCTCCCTGCTGGCCGAAACCAGCCAGGAGGGATACGGATCCAGTAAATAGGTGGCGAAACTCCCAGCTTCAATGGCCTTGTCCACTTCATCAAGTGTCACCAGATCAAACTCTTCCCAGACAGATGGACAAGTATGGGCCCCAGTCACCTCGACTGACTCATTGTCAGTCAACTCTATTATCCAATCGGAGTCGAGATCCGCCCAGATCCGAGCGACTTTATCAGCGAAAAAATGTGTTAAAATCCTTGGCACTGCTCTGCAAGGGCTCCCCAACTCCCCCCTGGTTAAGAAGGGAGCGGGTCACCCTAAACAGAGGGGACAGGCGAGATTCTGCTAATGCAATAAGATATGATGACAAAACGCTTAAATAACCAAGCTGAAACAGAATTTTATAAAATATGGGAGTTGGAGTAGCTGTTTGTTTTCGAGTTGTTGTTGTTGTCACCGAAGTCACGCTTTGTGCCCTGTATGAACCTTTCATATCTCTGAAACTTTAAAACTTATTATACAGTTCTTAAAACAATCACTTATTGTTTATAGTTAATAATTAAATTTTAATATAATGGCTACTACAAAATGTGCAAAATTTAAAAAAAGATGTAAAGAATATCAATTTAACTTTATGAACAATATAGGAGGGAAAAGGGAAAAAGGAAAAAGATAAGTAAAAAGGCAAAAAATAGAAAGAAAGAACAGAAAGAGAAAGAAAAAAAGAAAAAGAAAATATTAGTGGAAAAATAAAAAAAGGTTATGATTTTATTAGTACTAAAACGAAAGGAACACAGGAATATATATAGTCCCAGTGGGTATGGCTAGCTGATGAGGCCAAAATAAGGCCGAAATAGATCGATCCTAGTCTCCCTTAATTTTCAAATTCAGCAAAAACAAAAACAAAAAAACCATGTGACACACACACACACACACACACACACACATCTCTTAAAAAGAAGAAAGGAAGATCAATCTTTCAAATATCAAATCTAAAGTTATAAAAGGGGACCAGGTAAAGAAGGGGAAAAAATAATATTTCTAGCACATATTATGTTTCAAATTAACTAATAAAGGAAAAAAAGGGGGGAAGAGTAAGAAGGGAATTCAAGGATTATAAAAAAAAGAAAAAAGGGAAAGGGAAAAACTATGAAATTATTTAATCTCAAAAATATATATGTAAAAATTTTTAAAAAGTAAAAAATATAAAAATATATTTTGAACAATATTGCTGGAAAAAAGGCAGAGGATTTATGTAAAAAAGCAAACCAAAATTGTCAAAATACCAGTAAAAGGTGAAAAAAGTTGTTTAAAAAGAGAAAAAGAACAATTTTATTTTAATATCGATGTCCAAAAATGAAAACTTCAAATCAATATCTAGTATAGCATTTATAAAGTTCAAATTTCAGAAAAATAAGTCTATTTCTTTCTTCTTAAAAAGTAGAGATGGAAATCCTTATGCCTCTGATATCAAAGAAATAAAACAGTCCTTATTGTTTTCTCGTTAAAAAATCCTTAAAATTAAGTCCAAATAAAATTTTAAAAAAGATATAGTAAGATTAAAATTCAAAAATTCAAAGTTATCAAAAATTCATAAAAAACTATTTGTGGATCGTTATTCAATTCATTTATTCAGTTCATTTATTCATTTGTTCATTCTGGAGTTTATTCAATTCGTTAAAAATAGTCCGATCTATATGTTCTTCCAAATTATCAATATAATAGCCAACACCTAATAGATATAATAAAATAGTATGAAAAAGAATATAAAAATCACCGTAACTCTTCTTCCTTTTTTTTTTTAACTCAATCAGGCTTAACAAAAGGAAGTAGTTCCGGTCGTCCTCTTCTTGCGCGGATGGATATCACTTTCATTTCTTCACTTTGTTTATATTTCGCCTTTAACTTTAAGATCTTCTTTCTCTTATACAGTTTAGAAACAATACCAAAAGATTACCTTGTAGTGCTTTTTATTCTTTTTTATCGATCTGCCTCTTTGAAGACTTCTTTATGGCTTGTAGACTTCCCTTCGTGACAGCTGCTATGGCCGCACCCGGACAGCCATCTGGATGCGGTTCTTCATCGTCATAGCCACGGGGTTGTCCCTAGCCCCCTGGGGCAGCGGCGATCCACCCCGGGGACTCCAGGAGAACCCCTATTCCACGCCAAGCTCTTCGGGCTCCGACAGAGTGCAATTGGCGCCCTACGGCGAGGAAAAAGACACCGCGAAGACAGAGCAATGTCTTCGTGCGTCTGATACAGCTGGACTCACCTGGAAGTCCTCTCCATTTCATATTTTCTATTAGCAAACAATATTTTTAAAAATAAGTTTTGAAAGGAAATTTCCTGGATGCCCCTGATTTACAAAATAAATACATACCTAAGAGTGTATTCAGCATTTGCAAACAAAAGAAACTGGGTAAAGTCAAATAAAGTTGTTAGGAGAAAGGAAATAAAACAAAGAAATTGAAATTGAGAAACAGTTGGAAAATCTGGCAAATAAATTATATCAGATAGGATGTTGTGGCAAGTGAAGATAAGTAACGTTCAGGTTGATATGCAGATTTCATATCACCATCCTACATTATGCTGAAAGCTCTTTATCTTGGTTTATCATAGAATTTGGTTTTCAAAAACAGGAGTGGCATATTTTTACCTTTGCTTAGCTGAACTGGAACACTTTCAGATTTCATCATTCTTTGCTGCTGAGGTGAAGGGAGTTCTACTGTACTCCTTGTGGGCATGACTTCAGAAGAAACATTGCCCCTGCTACCCGCAACTGGAAGAGTTGCATTGCTAGAAGTCATTGCTGGGGAAATCAGCTTACGACCAAAACTCAATAAGCTACTGGAAACCTTATTTATGTTCAGAGGAGCAACCTTTACATTGACACTGAAAAAGAAAAAAACCTGCTGATATCATGTTTAATTGACACTAACAAACTAATCAGAAAACTTCAAAATGGATTTGTTGTAATTAAGGACCCTCCTCACCCCAAGAACATTTTATAATGATTCTAGAGAGTATAAAGCAGTATTTATTCTATTTGTAACACTAATAATTTCTAGGGAGGTAGATTGTTTTATTCCCTGGAGCCTATGGAAGTCACATTGAACTTTGTTCCATAAGAACAGTTTATTTACTGAAAAAAACAAACTTGTCTTCCTTGGGGATATTTTACAATGTAGATCATTCATTCACTCAGCCAATTTGCCCTCCATCTTATTTCAAAATGACTCTGAGCAGCTTATATCATGCAAACATTAAAAACATCAAAGATAAATATTTAAAATACAAAATGAAAATATAATACAAGTAAAAAGAATTGAAGGGGGATTTTTTGCTTATTTGTTTCTTCTGCGTATGCGCAGAAGCTGAGTTTCTGGCACTGTTTTTGGTTTGGGGGGGATTTTTTGTTGATTTTTGGCACTGCGCATGTGCATGCAGCCATGTAGTGTACAATGCACGCACAGCCATGTGGCACGGGAGAAAGTGAACCAGTCACAAAGTAAGTTAGAACCCACCCCTGGATTGTATGTGAATTAATCAACTACTTCCAGTGTGATACTGCCCTGTTAGGGTCCCAAGCCACCTATTAGAACCAAATTTTAAGGCTCTTGCCAAAGGTCAGAAGGGTGAGAGCCAATTTCACCTCAGGAGGTAAGATGTTTAATTGGGCAAAATAACAGAGTAAAAGTTGAAAAGGATCTTGCAGGTCTTCTAATTTAACCTCCTGCTCAAGCAGAAAACCCTATACCATTTCAGACAAATGGTTGCCCAAACTCTTATTAAAAACCTCCAATGACGGAGCACCCATAGCTTCTGTGGGTCTAATTAGTGTAATGATTGTAATAATAATTATTATTATTGTTGGGAAAATTTTCCTTAATTATAGATTAGTTATTTAGTTGATTAGTTTCCAACCACTGCTTCTTATCTTGACTTCAGGTATTTTGGAGAATAGATTGATTTCTTAGTGGCAGCCCCTGGCATATTGGAATTTCGTTACACCTATAGTCTTTCTTTTCATTAAACTAGACATACCCAATTCCTGCAACTTTTCTTTGTATGTTTTAGCCTCCAGTCCCCTAATCATCTTTTTTGCTCTTCTTTGCACTCTTTCTAAGAGAGTCTCAACATCTTTTTTATATGGTGGTGACCAAAATTGGATGCTATTCCAAATGTACTCTTACCAAAGCATTATAAAGTGTCACTAACACTTTGTGTGATCTTGCTGAAATTCCTTGACTGACTGCAACTGCAGTATGCCCCTTCTGCTAGTGCAGGTGGGACAGGTCAGTCGCATCAGGGTGAGAGAGTTCTTCAAGTAACCTAGGTCCATGCTTTGTAGCATTAAAAATAATAACCAGCACCTTGAATTGCTCATGTGAGCAAACCGGTAATCAGATAATTTCACAGAGCAATGGGGTATCATAGGCCACACTAGGGGCCGTAAAACTTCCCACATCATTACACCCTGCACCAGTTAAAGCTTCAAAATGCTCTTCAAGGGTAGCCCATGTAAAATGAATGCAGAAGTCCAAATCTAAGCTGACTAGGATATGAATGACTGAACAGAGAAATTCCTAATCCAGGATAACTATTGACGAAGGTGGAATCAAATGATTATTTTTTTAAGGAGAAGATGAACCAGGACCTCGTAAAAAGGCTCCGGGAATATACCTGCAGTGAGAAGTTAATCACTACTTTTATCTACCTACTAGTCGCTGTCCTGGAGGCTTTCACCAACCAGCCAGGGCAAGGATCTAACTGAAGCATGGTTCTACTGACAACATTGAGGAGCCTGTCCATTTCCTCTCTTTATCCCCCCCAAAGTAGTGACCTAGTGATCATATTGTTAAAAGCAGATAATAAAAATAGGTTTTGCCTTTCTATAATCAAAACCCAGTTAAATTAAGAGTGAAAATTAGTGCTTTCAACATTTTTGTTGTTGCCATTAACAATAATATCTAGAAAGGTTCACACTGCTTGTCTCCAGTTTACACTCCAAAACAATCTTCAGATCACTCAAACTCTCTCTTCCTCCTAATAAAGAAGGATGCTAGGGGAAAGTATTCACATTGTTTTATAAGCTGGCTGTACATCATTACAATTAGAGGTAATTTGTTCATAATGATCCCCTTTCTCTTGTAAAATAATTAACTTTTTGTGTACATACTCTTAACTTGCAATGCCCTTGACATAAATAGCAACCATCCTGCTATACACAAATTTAACAAGGCCCATAATATAGATCCTTTAAAAAATGAAGTTCTATCTTTATGCTAGTTTTGAATGTTCTAAAACATAAATTTAAGATTGTTAGGTGTTAAAAAGTAAGCTGTGCTATCCTTAAGAGTTACACAGAATGCACAGAGGAAAACATGGAGGTAGAATATCCAGCTAATATCCCAGACATATGAGCAGTACTTCAAATGACCAGACTATATATATTAAATGTATAAATATTATTTACATTAGACAAACATCGTAGTCAGTAACAGTCCTAGTCGTTCACAAATACAGCAATCAATATTCTCAATACATATACAATGTAAGCCTTACTCATTACATAAACAGACCAACATTAGAACATATAGCTTTTACTATACACAGTAATCCTTACAATGAAATAGTCGTATAGACAAACCAGCATAGAATCAGAGAGATATCAGAGAGAGTCTTACTAGGAAGAGAGTCTCAAAGCTCTAGGCTCTGTGAGAGAGATTTTATTTATTTATTTATTATTTGGATTTGTATGCCGCCCCTCTCCGAAGACTCGGGGTGGCTCACAAGTGCAACAAATCATAAATAATCCAATTAATTAAAATATTTAAAGATTTAAAAAACCCCATATACTAACAGACACACACACAAGCATACCATGTATAAATTAAACGTGCCCAGGGGAGATGTTTAATTTCCCCATGCCTGATGGCAAACGTGGGTTTTAAGGAGTTTACGGAAGGCAGGAAGAGTAGGGGCAGTTCTAATCTCCGGGGGGAGTTGGTTCCAGAGAGTCGGTGCCGCCACAGAGAAGGCTCTTCCCCTGGGGCCCGCCAACCGACATTGTTTAGTTGACGGGACCCAGAGAAGGCCCACTCTGTGGGACCTAATCGGTCGCTGGGATTCGTGCGGCAGGAGGCGGTCTCGGAGATATTCTGGTCCAATGCCATGAAGGGCTTTAAAGGTCATAACCAACACTTTGAATTGTGACCGGAAATTGATCGGCAGCCAATGCAGACTGCGGAGTGATGGTGAAACATGGGCATACCTAGGTAAGCCCATGACTGCTCTCGCAGCTGCATTTTGCACGATCTGAAGTTTCCGAACACTTTTCAAAGGTAGCCCCATGTAGAGAGCATTACAGTAGTCGAACCTCGAGGTGATGAGGGCATGAGTGACTGTGAGCAATGAGTCCCGGTCCAGATAGGGCCGCAACTGGTGCAACAGGCGAACCTGGGCAAACGCCTCCCTCGCCACAGCTGAGAGATGGTTTTCTAATGTGAGCTGTGGATCGAGGAGGACGCCCAAGTTGCGGACCCTCTCTGAGGAGGTCAATAATTCCCCCCCCAGGGTAATGGACGGACAGGTGGGATTGTCCTTGGGAGGCAAAACCCACAGCCACTCCGTCTTATCCGGGTTGAGTTTGAGTCTGTTGACACCCATCCAGGCCCCAACAGCCTCCAGGCACCGGCACATCACTTCCACCACTTCGTTGACTGGGCATGGGGTGGAGATGTAAAGCTGGGTATCATCAGCATATTGATGATACCTCACGCCATGTCCTTGGATGATCTCACCCAGTGGTTTCATGTAGATGTTGAATAGCAGGGGGGAGAGGACCGACCCCTGAGGCACCCCACAAGGGAGAGACCTCGGAGCCGACCTCTGACCCCCCACTAACACCGACTGCGACCGGCCAGAGAGGTAGGAGGAGAACCACTGAAGAACAGTGCCTCCCACTCCCAACCCCTCCAGCCGGTGCAGAAGGATACCATGGTCAATGGTATCGAAAGCCATCGAGGAGCACCAGGACAGAGGATAAACCCCTGTCCTGGGCCCGCCAGAGATCATCCATCAACGCGACCAAAGCAGTTTCCGTGCTGTAACCGGGCCTGAAACCCGACTGCTGGGGACCTAGATAATCGGCTTCTTCCAAGGACCGTTGGAGCTGGAGTGCCACCACCTTCTCAACAACCTTCCTCATAAAAGGAAGGTTGGAGACTGGACGATAGTTATTAAGTACGGCTGGGTCCAGGGAAGGCTTCTTGAGGAGGGGGCGCACGAGCGCTTCTTTATAGAGTGTTGGAAAAACTCCCCTCCCCAAGGAAGCGTTGGTAATCTCCTGGGCTCAGCTCCGTGTCACCTCCCTGCTGGCCGAAACCAACCAGGAGGGACACGGATCCAGTAAACAGGTGGCGGAACTCACAGCTCCAATGGCCTTGTCCACTTCATCAGTGACAGCCCGGTTGTTTTAAAAGGTGACAGCCGGGCTGGGGGGCTCCCCAGCAACCTCCCGAACCCCGAACTTTTGCCGAACTTCCGGGTTCGGGAGGTTGCTGGGGAGCCCCCCAGCCAGGCTGTCACCTTTTAAAACAGCCGGGTGGCTTTCCAGCAGCCTCCGAATGCTAAATGCGGAAGTTCGGGTTTGGCGTTCGGCTTCGGGAGGCTGCTGGAAAGCCGCCCGGCTGTTTTAAAAGGTGACAGCCAGGCTGGGGGGCTTCCCAGAAACCTCCCGAACCCCGAATTTTTGCCGAACTTCCGGGTTCGGGAGGTTGCTGGGGAGCCCCCCAGCCCGGCTGTCACCTTTTAAAACAGTCGGGCGGCTTTCCAGCAGCGTCCCGAAGCCGAACGCGGAAGTTCGGGTTTGGCGTTCGGCTTCGGGAGGCTGCTGGAAAGCCGCCTGGCTGTTTTACAAGGTGACAGCCGGCCTGGGGGGCTCCCCAGCAACCTCCCGAACCCCGAACTTTTGCCGAACTTCCGGGTTCGGGAGGTTGCTGGGGAGCCCCCCAGCCCGGCTGTCACCTTTTAAAACAGCCGGGCGGCTTTCCAGCAGCCTCCGAACGCCGAATGCAGAAGTTCGGGTTTGGCGTTCGGCTTCGGGAGGCTGCTGGAAAGCTGCCCGGCTGTTTTAAAAGGTGACAGCCCCCCAGCCACCTCCCGAACCCCGAACCTGGAAGTTCGGCAAAAGTTCGGGGTTCGGGAGGTTGCTGGGGAGCCCCCCAGCCCAGCTGTCACCTTTTAAAACAGCCGGGCGGCTTTCCAGCAGCCTCTGAACGCCGAACACGTAAGTTCGGGTTTGGCGTTCGGCTTCTCGGCGGCCTCCCAAATGCCGAACCCGGAAGTTTGAGTTTGGTGTTCGGCGTTCGGGAGGTTGCTAAGAAGCCCCCAGGCTGTTTTAAAAGGTGACAGCCGGGCGGCAGTGTTTTTTTGCGGGGTTTTTTTTTGGTTGCACGGATTAATTGACTTTACATTGTTTCCTATGGGAAACAATGTTTCGTCTTACGAACCTTTCGTCTTACGAACCTCCCCCTGGAACCAATTAGGTTCGTAAGACGAGGTATGACTGTAACTGAAAAAGAATTTTCCATGTTAATTTGAATGCTGTTTACAATTGGCTATGACAAATAAAGTGGCCTGCTTGACACTTGAGTTTTAGTTATGGAATAGCCCCTATCAAGTCTATTTGATTAAGTTTTAGAGCAATATAAGTGTGACAATAGACAAAGTCTTTATTGTGTCAACTCAGTTTTCTAAGATTGAGAAAATTATTCTAATATTTCTTACCATCATTGAATAATTAGGTACCAGTTTTGGTGTTACTGGCTCTTAATATACATAAAATATATTTGAAATATTCATTAGAATTATTGACAAAGCACTTTTACAGATAACATACAAAGCATGATTACCGAGTTTTATTCATTAAGTCAGCTCCACATGCTTTATAGTAATCCAAATTCTGTTGGAATTGGTGAGCTATAGGTCTGGGATTTCTCTAGAAAGAGAGAGAGAGAAAAAGTGTTGTCAGAATGCAAAACTAAAATATTTTAAAATGTGACCAACGTATTTCCATTCAATAAGATTTAAATTAAAAGTACTGACTTTTTAAATATATGCATTAAACATAATTATTCCATCTCAAGTTGCAGTGTATCTAACTTAACAAAATTTAACAAACTAGCATAACCATTAGATGGTGAATCCAAACTTTTTCTCCATTTATCAAAACTTCTGAAGATGAAACATAAACAAAAGTGCTATATATAAACATATATATATATACCCCTTCATTTTTTATTCCTCCAAATCATTCAGTTGAATCATTAATAATATTAAATATTAGTTTGCTGTAATGGGACTTAAATAATTGTTATTAAAATGCTAATGCACATATAACCAGTATGATTTACAACAGTGAAGGCTGCAAAATTTTTTAGTATCACACTGTAGGCATGGCTTATTTTGTAGGTGTGGCTTGCCAGCCATGTGACCAGGTGGGAGTGGCTTGATGGATCATGTGACCAGGGGGTGGCTTAAAGGTCATGTGACTGGCTTAAAGATGGCCAACTTGATGTCACTCACGTCAAGGGTTTGGGTTAGGGTGCCTGGCCTCTCCTCACTTCAAAGAGATAACATTTCTTTATCTATTTACTATTACTAAACATCCAAAATATACTATTCAATTCATTATATATATGTTTTATGTGTGCATACATATTAAACACAGGCAAACAAAAATATACATTATCTACTATATAAACTGTATGTGTATGTACACACACACACAGGCATGCACAGCTGTTCTAAAATTATACATATTCAACCTCATTTACTGCAATAGGAAAAAACATACCCAGAGCTCAGAAGGGAAAAAAGAGAAAAAAATTCAAAAATATTCTACCGGTTCTGTGTACCTGACTGTACCCGTAGGAGCCCATCACTGGCTTACAATTAGTCTACCATTTTATCTGGTAAGGCTTCAGGAAGACTTTTTAAGATCTATTCTTGAAGGTAATCATTATTGCAAATGTTTTTAAGATTAAGATTTAATCAATTTCCAAAAATAAATATTTTCTATTAATAGAAAACATAGAGAAGTTTCAAAGGTCCTAATAACAGATTTTTTAGGACAAAAGACATAGAAATATTTTTTCAAGTCTATAAAACATAAAGTAAAGAATCAATTGGAGGATGGAAAAAGAAAAAAGAATTGCTATTTTTGATTGGTATCTAAGTTGGATTGAACTTAATGACATAATTTTCAGACACTATTTGATCATGGCCTAGATGTCCCTTAATTTTCTTTTTTTGAAATGCCGATTTAGGAATTTCTGATATTTCTCCCTTTTTAATTAGGCAGAATTCCTCTCAGTCCTGGCTGGACATTCATTCATTCATTCATTTTCAATTTCGGATGGTTCTGATAGCAGAGGTAAGGCAAGATAGCAGAGTTATTAAAATAGCATTGAAGAGTTTTAATTTCCTAATTTGCCTCTGTCAGGCAAATATTTATTACAGGCAAAGACCAGTACAGTTAAAAAGTCTCAAGAAATTATAGAATAAAATAATAACAAATAAAATATACACTGCTTAAAAAATAAAATATACACTTAAAAAACAGAATATAACTTCAAGTAAATCAAACTTCTGTGAAATCAAATTGTCCATTTAGGAAGCAACACTGATTGACAGTCAATTTTACATGCTGTTGTTGTACAAATGAAATATTCAATGAGAATATTTCATTCATTCAGATCTAGGATGTGTTATTTGAATGTTCCCTTTATTTTTTTGAGCAGTATATGTTGAAATTATAAACTAGCAGCATATTTTTCAGTTGTACATAAAAAAAGAGCACAGCATAAACTACTGTATAATGTTATAGTTCTAAAACTGTGAGTCCTATACATTACGTATGGGGGAATTAAAGCATTCCCCCTCACTCCCCCGGGCCTATATAATTTATGTACGGTGTGTATGTCTGGTTTAATAATGGGGTTTTTAAAATGTTTTTTAAATTTATTAGATTTGTTATAAATTGTCTTATTGTATGCTGTGAGCTGCCCCGAGTCTAAATAAACAAACAAACAAACAAACAAACAAATAAATATTTCCTACTTTGAAGTTTGACTTCCTTTTCTGCTACCAAGTATGATACTGTGACTTGTAGATTAAATTAAGAATGAACGAATAGCTACATGTAATTGATGATGTTAATTATTACTTAAATCATATTTGTAAAAATAATTGCAACTAATGAACAATTTCATCCACTAAATTACCGTATTTTTGGAGTATAAGACGCACCAGAGTATAAGACACCCCTAAATTTTAGAGGTGGAAAACAAGGAAAAAAGTATTCTGAACCAAATGGTTCAGTAATATATCATTTAATAAAATACCAGTGTAGCAGAATACTTTTTACAAGCATGTATACTTTTTATAACCATGTACACTTCTTCTAACTTCAAACTTGAAGTTAGAACTTGAACTTAACATTTGTCGACTTCAGCTCCCAGAATTCCTTCTCCAGTCATGCTAGCTCAGGAATGGGAGTTGAAGTCCGCAACTCTTAAACTTGCCAAGGTTGAATACCCTTGCACCAGTGATGGGCTGCCAGTCACCGGTGCCCACAGTGTGCTCCGGGCACACACGCTCACATGAGATTCAGCTGCTGTGCATGCACAGCAACCAAAATCTCACATGAGTGTCCTCACATGAGTGAGATTTGGGCAGTTTTGCCCAAATCTTGTTCACGCAGGGATGCTCGTGCATGAGAGATTTGGGTGATTTCCATCTCTTTAATTCCAAACATGCACGGAAGTAAAAAACCATTGAAAAGCACCGGATGAGACCTACTGGAACTGCGCACCTGGTGCACCGGGTGCTGCCCACCACTGCCTTGCATCCCTAATCCCGAACCCAGGGATCTTCAAACTTGACAGTTTTAAGACTAGTGGACTTCAACTCCCAGAATTCCTCCTCCAGTCATGCTACCTCAGGAATGAGAGTCGAAGTCCACAAGTCTTAAACTTGCCAGATTTAAGACTAGTGGACTTCAACTCCCAGAATTCCACTTCTAGTCATCCTAGATGGGGTAATTAGAAGACAAAAACAGTCCCATTTTGTGAAAAATTGGGTTGGCAAAGGGTCTGGAGAGCCTGCAGGGAGCCCCTGGGTACTGGGGGATGGCAAAACCAGACCCATTTTTGTGAAAAATGAGCCATTTTTCTCTGCTCTTACAGCAAAGGTCCCCAACTTCTGAGCTGTAGCCCATTCAGAATTGAGCCGCAGAAGCAGCAGGTAAGCACCCATGTTGCTCAACTTGAGCACGTAGCTTAATTTGTGCAAACAGCAGGTGCACGTTCCCACCTCTTTAGCAAATGAAGCTGTGCGTGCATGCTTGTACACCTATTGCTTACACCAAACCATCCCCTTTACACCTCCCCCCCCCACTGGTCCACAAAGTCGGGAAAGTTGAAGACAGTTGTCGTACAAAACAAGGCCACCTGCCCGCAATAGGTTTTATCTACAATATTTTATACAATATGGAGTAAACTTTGACATATATATGGGAACTTTGTTCCAAATGATCTATCTAGAATTTTGACTGCTACACACTTCTGAAACTGATCCATTAAATAGCCTTAAATCTATCCATGGGCCTTAAATAGATTTAGAATACAGTAAAAGGATATAAAAATCCAAGTTTCTTTCTGGTAATATCATACATCACACTGTTTATTTATTTCAGCTACAGACATATCACTGCTCAGAGATTCATTAAACTTTCTTTTATAATAAATTCTTCACATAAGTGCTATGAACATTCTGATCAAAGATAGTTGATAATTCTTTGCATAACCTATGAAATAGAAATAGTCTGTATTACTGTTGAGTTTCATATTAAGACATAGTGATAAGGTTAGAACAACCCAGCCACATAGAAAGATGAAATGATTCTGTTTCTGTTGCAATGTTAGAATTTTATTTGCTATGGGATAAAACAGATTTGCAAAATTCAGTTAACTTAAAACAACCTTTTATTCATAGGCTTGACTGCCTTCAGGAAGAAAAGAACACCTGGTTATTTAAAGAACACAATATGTTCATTTTCTATTACTTTTGTTTCTAATTGTTGTTTTTTGTTTTTTTTTATTTGAACAACTCAAGTTAGAACTCTTTTTAATCGCTTTATATTTTTGTGATTGCCTGCCTATTCTCCATATAAAGCTTGTGATGAACCAAAATACCTTGGATATTGTTCAAGGTACAATATTCATTCAAATTATCAATCTGTATCAAAGTAATTTTGAGAAACATACTTTTATTCTGAAGAAGTGCAGCCTGTATGGAATGTAGTATATATATTCTGAATATAGTAGAACCTCTGGTCATGAATGCTTCTGATCATGACCAAGTCGAGTTCCGCCCCTCCAAAAATCTCAATCCCCCTCCCCCCGTGGTCAATTTCCCCTTCTGTATCATTTTTTTGTAAACCCCAAATTTCCAAAATTAGGTTTGGGTCACAATCAAATTGGGTTGCCACCAAAGTTATGGAATGAATTATGGTTGTTACCAAAGGTTCTATTGTATATGTATTCCCAACCCACCACCCCTCATCAACACATTGTCATCCTTAGTACTTCCAACCAAGAATAGGAAAGTGTGCCCCTTACTTCCTCAGTTCAATCCAACCTCAATCCATTCCAATTTAAATTCAACTCAACTCAGCCCAACTTCAACCCAGAACCCAAATTCAATCTCAAATATAAACTAATCAATGCATGAAGTATAATTAACAAGTTGTCTGAATTCCTCCTCCTTCTAGACAACAACTTATTTGATTTGATTTTTGTCTGTGAAACATGGCTAAATACATCCTATCCTGACTCCATCATCACATCAAGTAACTACCTTGTCCTTCGGTCTAACCGTGAATCCCGCAGAGGAGGCGGTGTAGCCATATTCTATAAAAAAATAACTCAATCTAAAAAACATCCAAGTTGCACATGATCTTATCCTCCCAGAAACCATTATATGTGATCTTTCCCTCAATACCACACTTCACTTCTTAATATGCTACAGAGCTCCTGACTCCGACATCACTCATGCAACCAAATTAACCTCACTGCTAACATGGGCAACCTCCTGCCCTTACCCCATTATCTTCCTTGGTGACCTCAACCTACCTCACATTAACTGGACTTTAAATGAATGCAGCATGGAACCAATCCACACTACGTTATACAATGCCATCACCAGCCATGACTTGACCAATTAGTATTAAACAATACTAGACTTAACAGCTGTCTTGACCTCATATTCTGTAATAGCAAAGGTGCAATCTATGGTCTGCATATAAAACAGTGATCATAGTATGATTAACTTCAATCTCAATCTACACCAGTATAACTTTCACCTGTATAATGTGTCACCTAAGTACAATTTTAGGAAAGCCAACTACGAACTCATAGATGCCAATCTCTCAATTCTCGACTGGCGAACTATATTTTTTAACTGCAACACTATTGATGATTTCTACAACACATTCTTACTACAAGTTAAAAGACTTATCAGACTACATGTAGCACTAACTTCAACAAGAAGAAAAACAAAAAATAACTTACATGTCTCAATAAGGAAACTACAAGCCAAAAAAAGATCTCTCTGTCGTAAAAATTAAAAAGGCCAAATAACCAAGTTCAAAAGACGCTACAAAAGCATTTGCCAACAAATAAAAGCAGAATGTCTCAACTACCACAGCAAACAAGAGGAAAATCTCCTTCACACCAAATCTAACCGAGCCTTCTACAACTTTGTCAACAACAAACTCAAAGACTCTAGACCTATTCCACCTCTTGTTGGACTCAACAACAAAGAATATCATGATGATCCATCCAAAGCTAACCGCCTCAACTCTTTCTTTGGCTCTGTCTTCGTTAATAGTAATGGCTCACAAATCGCACATCAAACTCTCTCAATGACCTAACCCAAGTAGACTTCACTATAGACTGTGTTGAAAAAGCAATCCAAGACCTCAAACCTTCTCTATCAGTCGGACCATGTCAGGCTGAAAAATTGCCAGCCCCAGAGACATTTAGTAATTAAAGAGTTAAGTGTGTGTGCCTTACTAAGATCCTCCTATTATGATGTAATATCCTGCCAAATCTCACATCACTACCTCCTTCTTCTTCATCATTCTCCATTCTCTTTTCTATCCTCCATCATGTGAAGACGTATTTGTTATGTTTTCCCTCGAGACATGTTTTATTTTCTGTTTTTTATAATAAAAATATATCTTGTTTGAACAAATGAATAAGGATTCTATCTATTGCCTCCGCGGGGTTAAGGCCTTAACGGACTTTAATCACTCACAAACCACGACAGACCAGGTGGTCTTTGCGCATACTTCCTAAAAAAACTTTCTTCTACTATAGCCGAAGCACTAAGCATCATCTTTCAAAATTCCTTCAGGACCAGCACACTCCCCAAGCTATGGTCAAAAGCAGTAGTCATCCCCATCTTCAAAAAAGGAGACCCTTCTCTCGTTGACAATTACAGACCAATTTCACTATGCTGCATCTCATGTAAAGTCATGGAATCAATTATAAATCAATCAATCAATCACTCTTTACTTAGAATCTAATAACCTAATCTCTAACAAACAATTTGGATTCAGAAAGAAATTATCCTGTAACCTTCAACTACTTCACTACAAAAATGTATGGACTACCCACCTTGATCAAGGAAAATCCATTGATGCAATTTATATTAACTTTTGCAAAGCCTTCGATTCAGTGATCCATGACAAACTACTCCTAAAACCTAAATCCTATGGCATTTCAGGATTCCTCCACAGCTGGATTACAGCATTCCTGTCAAACAGGCAACAAGTTGTCAAAATTGGAAGTGCCATTTCCACCCCATCCCAGTTAAAAGTGGCATTTCCCCAAGGCAGCGTACTAGGACCTACTCTATTCATTCTCTACATCAACGACCTCTGCGATCATATTACAAACAACTGTGTTCTTTTCGCCGACGATGTAAAACTTTTCAACACCACGGACAACACATCTACTCTCCAAAAAGACCTTGACTTTGTCTCAGATTGGTCTAACACCTGGCAACTTCAAATATCAACCAGCAAATGTTCTACCCTCCACATCGGCAAAAAGAATCCGAACCTCATATATAAACTGAATAAACAAAATCTCACAGCCAACCCCCTCTCAGTAAAAGACCTTGGAATACTAATATCAAATGATCTAAGTGCCAAAGCCCACTGCAACAATATCGCCAAAAAGGCTTCTGGAGTTGTTAACCTGATCCTACGTAGCTTCTGCTCCGGCAATCTCACACTATTCACCAGAGCCTACAAAACTTTTGCCAGACCCATCCTTGAATACAGTTCATCTGTCTGGAACCCATACCACATCTCGGACATCAACACCCTTGAAAATGTCCAAAGATACTTCACCAGAAGAGCCCTTCACTCCTCCACTCGAAACAGAATACCCTACGAAAGCAGACTATCAATCGTTGGTCTTGAAAGCTTAGAACTACGACGCCTAAAACACGATCTAAGTATTGCCCACAAAATCATATGCTGCAACGTTCTACCTGTCAATGACTACTTCAGCTTCAATCGCAACAACACAAGAGCACGCAACAGATTCAAACTTAATATTAACCGCTCCAAACTTGACTGTAAAAAAATATGACTTCAGCAACCAAGTTGTCGAAGCATGGAACTCATTACCTGACTCAGTAGTGTCAACCCCTAACCCCCCACATTTTTCCCTTAGACTATCCACGATTGACCTCTCCAGGTTCCGTAGAAGTCAGTAAGGGGCATGCATAAGTGCACCAGTATGCCTTCCGTCCCCTGTCCAATTGTCTCTCCTTATCTCATTTATCTTTTCTTCCTTTTAAATTTGTTCACCTATACTTTTATATCTTTTCTTCTATTTGTTTCTTTAGTTATATTACTACATATCTATTCTCATCAATGTGTATTATGTATTGGACTAAACAAACAAACAAACAAACAAACAAATAAAGAATTTTGGAGTTTACCCTCCATAGCCTAATAGGTTCCCCCATAACTCACTAAGCTGGATCACGACTTGGACATTTGGAAAAATCCTAATGAAATGTATGGGATTTAAATTAAACACTAAATTAGGACACATGGACTTCAAAGCATCTACTCCAAGTACAATTAACTTTAATCCAATTTCTGTAGGCTACCTTTGTTCTAAGAAATATTGTTTTTTTTCTTCTAGTAGTTTGGTTTTGTAAGCAGCTGTGCTTTGTAACCATTGCAGCTGAAATGATACTTTCTACTTGCAATGAATAAGATAGTAGTCAGGACCAAATTAATTTTAATACAATCATTCAAAATGCATGCAAATATCTTTAGAATTCAGGGCTGATTTGGCATCAACAGACATCGGCAAAAGCATATAATAGAGAATTAAAAAGCCAATTGCCCAGTGCAGGAATCCAGATTAAACAATCCCAGATAGATTTTTTGGAAAAATCCAAAGAAAGGGGGAAATTATATAATCTCTTTGCATAATTATTCTCATTGTTGAAATGCACTCATTGTTAGAACATTTTCCCGTAATTTTTGATTAAAATCAGCCTTCCTATAATTTAAATTAATAATTATTACAGAACAAGAGACATTTTAACCTTGTTCCGTAAGATTTTTTTCGCAAGTGTTTGAAGAATACTATTATATCTCCTGTAAAACTCTTTTCTCAAGATTTTAATACTGATTATTCCAGCTGCCCTTCTCTGCATTTATTGGATGCTTTAAAAGGGTAAAAGATAGCTTCTTAAGCTTTAAAACAAGCATTTCACATATATGAAGCATGTTGGAAAAATTAAAATTAAAAATAAGTTCTATGTGTCATACACAGATATTGAGCCTATTAAGAAAGCATTAACTATGAATTGTGCATTAAAACTTCAGATTTCAAAGATGGCTCTTTAGAAATAAGATCACAAGTGCAAATTGCTTTTTAAAAGGTAAGGTTATTTGATGTTGAAACTGTATTTCATTCCACATATATGGATTTTGCACACTACCAAAGCCTCTCTCAAAGGCAGATGGGCAATTTAAAAATATAAAATATAAATAAATACAATTTATGCTTTACTATGTGTTTACGATGATACATTTTTGTGTCTTCAGTTAAGGAAAAAACCTGCAAAATCTGTTACAGGTAATTCTCGATTTATGATCACAATTGAGCCAAAATTTCTGCAGCTAAGCAAGACGTTTGTTGTGAATTTTGCGCCAATTTATGACATTTCTTGCCACCAGTTGTTAAATGAATCACTGCAGTCGTTAAGTTAGTAACATGATTGTTAGGTGAATCTGTTTCTCCATTGACTTTGCTTGTCTGACAATCATAAAAGATGAATTTTGATCACATAACCGTGGGGATGCTGCAAAGGTTAGAAGTGTGAAAATGGTCCTCAGTCATTTAGGATCAGTGCCATTGTAACTTTGAATAATAAACAAACTTGTAAGTTGAGAACTATCAGTATTAGTCAAACACACAGATATAAAATATTATGAATATGATTCACAGTATCAGTATACTGTATCAGTATCCAGTATCACAGTATACACAAGAGAGTATAGTGGAATGAATGACTTCTCAGTAATTTCAGTCACATATGAATCTGAAAACAATTATTAGGTTTCCAATCAACCATGATTCGTATGAATGAAAAGTGAAATAATTTATACACGCATCAGTTTTGTGCCAAGTGGCCCATATAATGAAGTCTGCTCTGATATATACTAAAACTTATTATTCAAACAATGAGATGTAAGGTCTTTTGATATCTTTCTGAATTGGGGTGCTTTGTTTAAAACACAACACATATCTTCACTTTCTTGTTCCCAATTTCACTTGTTTAATACTATTAATACTATTCAGGAGTTTTATTAGCGATTTTAAAATTTAGCAATTGACAAACTTTAACATAACTTACCTTTGGATCTCTGAGAAAAAGGGCTTTCAAGATTAATGAATGAACATCTCCGATAGGTGGATAATGCATCAGAAGGCCCAAGCAAGTTTGATAATTACTTGATATCACTAAAAGAAAAGAAAGCACTGTAATGAAATGTCTAGTAGTTACTTGAGTATAATCACAGTCAAGAGTTAATTGGAATTTTATGAAGTAGAAGTGAAAAGAAAGGAAAACTCAGGAAAAAGAAAGAAGAGAGAAAAGTCAGAAGAAGGGTAAAACTGATAGGTAGAGAAAGGAAAAGGTTTCTGGTGGAATGCATCCCAAAGTGTAGGAGGAAGGGGCTCCTTCCCAGACAGCAAAGAGACAGCTGAACCTAAAACCTCAGTCAGGCATGCAGTTAAAGGATGAAGGGAAATCAAGCTCCAGTTCTAGAGACAGATAAATACAGCTTTACATTATTTATAAATATTTGGCCCATCAAATAAAAGAAACACATTATATTTAATCATCCCCATGATAAATAATACTAAGTAATCATCAGATGAAAGAGGAGGAAGTGAATTGATAATGGATTATATCAATATGAGAATATTTTATTATTTTAGGACAGTGGTGATGAGATTTTAAACTATACTTATTTGAAGACAAAATAAATGTAAAAAGTTATGATAATTCTACTCAAATAAATCCAGTGCCAATTTAACATAGAACAAATAATTTTAATTAAACACATCCAATATGTTTAAAGTATTCTAGATATGTTCTATGTATATCTAACACCATCAACAAGACTAGGACACAGCATCACTAACCTCTTGATTTCAATTCATTCTAAACTAGAACCAACTTAATAATAAACCATCAAATACTATAGCATTATTTTCAATAAATTTACTTCACGAACAATTAATAACAAACCTGATTTATTTCTGTTCATAAGGAACACGGAAATTGATCACATCTTTCTTAAAATTAAATTGTTAGATTTTTAATTCTAGGAAGCAAGCCAAGCTGCCATCCTAATATCTTTATCTGGCATGATAGGAAAATTAAACAAAATTACAAGCAAGATGTATATTTAGATAGCTGTTTAAATACTGTGTAAACTTCTTTAATTGTATTGGGCAGCTTAAGTCTTGATACTATATCTTTCTAAATAGCTTATGATTATTTCTCTAAAATTATTTACTCTATGAGACATCTATAGGTAATATTATTTTGTAAACATATTTTGGAACAACTTCAATTGTTTTTTTAAAATTCCAGTTATATAAACATTAGTCTTTTCATTAATTATAAATCTTAGAGAATTTTTTTTGGAGAACATGGAAAAATTACTGCAACTAAATGAAAACCATACAAATATATTGGTTCTTTAACAGAATTGAACATTTAGGAGAATGATTCTGTCCTCCTCTTCCATGTGAGTCATCATTTGGTAGCTTTCCATCATTATCTGAAGAGGTTTATAAGGAAAAGTTGAATAATTATAACTGATAGTGGGAGGCACTTTATCATCTTCATTTCTGCTGCTGATCTGACAGCTTGTATTTTTATACATCTCCTTTCATTTATAAAGCTTTCGTTTATCCTACTCATTCTTTATCTGTTCGCTGTCTTTTTTCTTTTGTTTTTCTTGTTCATGTACAGATACTTGCTTTCTTCTTTCTTTCTACTTGAAGTTACTATAATGAATAGAATACAAAGGGCTCAGTCAAGAGATCTTTCTGCTGAATATAATAAATGGACTGTGCATTATATAGAACCAATCAAATGAAATGTAGCACACTATAAAGGCAGTTATGATAAAAAAAATCCTTCAACATTGTTTTATAAACAATGTTGAAAGTAGTTAGCATATGCTTAATGGGTTTTCTGAAGTGGTTTAGATTTATTTTCTTCAAATACAGTACTCCTTTTTAACATTGTAACTGAAACCAGATTTTATATTTCCTCTGTTGAGTGTCTCTTGGAAAAAAGACTGGGCATGATATGATTTTTAAAGATAATTTTGATAAATGAAATGGATTCAATAATGATCAGAATATTGATATTAAATTAGTTACAGGTGCTATAAAACAGGAATCAAGAAACTCTTGTACATAAATGATTATGAAAAATGGTGAAGAATTAAATAACTACTTTTATTTAAATGTGGCTATTGGAGAAATAGAGTTAATTAATGTCCATATCACTTAAAATGCAACCTTAAAGTCCATTAAGATTTAATGCAGAGATAAATCTCATTAAAATTAATAAAACCCATTGTGTTCATTTATGTTTTAGTCATTTGGTAAATGTGCTTAGATTTGCAGTCTTAGTACTGGAATTCATTCAAAATGAGCATAAATAAATATAATTACCTAATAAACATAATAGTAAAAATTCAAACACATGGAAAAAATGACAAAATATTGTTTTATAGTATACTCGTATTTAAGCCAATAAATTGGAGATAATATATATAACAAATATATTTAGTCTGAAGTAATTTCATCTATATTTAATGAGATTTATCCTCAAATCAGCCTGTTTAAATAAATTATTATATCTCATATTAAAATTCCGTAACCAAGAAAGCAAAATATAGCTTACTAGTAGCTGAATAACTGTGCGTTGCTATGAGATTGAATTCCTTAGCAAGGAGTAGAATGTCTAAATTCCCAGCCTGCAGGCCAGATGAGTCATGCATTAGCCACACCCACTGGCAGTTGGAACAGAGTTATTTTCTGATAAGGAGGGGAACTAGAACGTTTAACTCCGTAGCATCAGAGCATGCTAATAAGAAATAACTAATGATCTGATGGTAATTTAGAAAAAATCTTTCTTAGTGAGCACCTAGAAGCCAAGAGGAACATATGTGCCAAGTTTCAAGTCTGTAGGCTTTACGGTTCTGGAGATTTGATGATGATGCGTGAGTGGTATTTGGATATTTATTATGGTATTTGGAGAGATGGAAAAGACATATGAAAACACACAGAATTGTCAACTTTATTATTTACTGCATCTTAAATTCTCAATATGATTAAAAAAACCAAGATGCTTATGGGATTTCTATTGAATTTATAAATAATTATAAGATACGATTCGTTATTAAATTTGTTTGCAGACAATTGCAAAAATGTTCTAGTACAAGCCAAATTTTAAAGATAGTAATTAATAATGGCTTTTAAGGGCTTATAATGCTACACAACTGCCAGCATCCTTTTCTCATTATTTTCCACAGGGTAACCTATATAAGTATCTTTATGTGGTACTACTTTTTAAATCCTGAAGCGTAATAGCAAGGATTAATATCTCTGATCCTGATTCTTAATAATTCTTTGTCTGAATAGTGGTTACTTAGTTTCTATTACAACAATATGTTGATTGCCATCCTGGGGCAAAGGGATGGAGATTTATATAAATTGTCTTGTCATACGTGGAATGCAATACCAAAGCGGTGAAAATGAACAGTTGCTTTTCTGTGAACTGAAATTGGTAAGAGTTATTTGTAATTTCTTGCATGCTCTTACCCATCTGGATGGAGTCTGTTGAGCTTTCTTTTCTAGCAGATATGCTTAAAGTACATGCTTTAAAACCATGTCTTCCTGCTCAGAACTTTGACAACAACTGTAATGGCATCATTTAAGATAGTAGTTGTTCCCAACATGTTTGAATCAGCAATATGGGGTATGTACAGTAAATGTGCATCGTAGCCCACAGAATTGTTAATTAAATTGGTGTTGGTGCCATAGATAAAGGCCAGCTGCAAAAAAAAATTCTTAGCAATTGATATAGTACAGGGATATTTTAAAAAGCAATGAATGCAGAGTTGCATTTTTTTTAAAAGCCAGCCTTTTATTTATTTTAGATTTAAATTATAGATTTAAATTCATTTGTTTGGTTTGGTTAAATAATGTTTTGTTTTTTTGGTGTGTGTGTGTGTGTGTGAGAGAGAGAGAGAGAGAGAGAGAGAGAAAGAGATGAAATGTTTACTTTGTACAGTATTTTAAAAATGGGAAAATCTGCAAATACAAATAAATTTTTCATAAAAGAATGAACCACAAGATACTTTCTCTACTATGAAGTAAACAGAGAAGAAACTGTTCTTTCATCAGTGCCTGAAAACAAAACAAACAGGAGTCTGCCAGATGTTAAGCATTCCTCAGCATCAAAAAATACTAATATATTAAACATGCAAAGAGGGTTTCCACGGAGTAGCTAATGGCAGCCAGAAATTTTGCTCCTTGGAGAATACTAACATGTATTCTCTGCTTTCTGTAATTTTTTCCTTACAAATGCAAGGTCAAAATATGCGGAACTTTATATATAACATTTTGCATTACTATCAATGGTTATAGAGTCACCAGATTTAATTAGATTTGCTATATTTTTTCCAGGGATCTATATGGTTATTATTATGAATGAGTTATCTAGTTAGATTCATAATCTAAGGCAGGTGGAAACTTAACAAATTCAACAAATTCAAATCCTAATCAAGGATTTAAGAATTTTTAATTTCTATTTTATTTTATTATATTAGCCGTTTCTTAAGTTGATTCATGAAAAAAAGGCTTCACCAACTACTAGCCCAGCCTTCAAGGTAGAAAAGTGAGGCATAATAAACACTGATATATGCTTTACATTATGTAAGACTGAAATAAAAATTAATTGATGAGTTAAGAAAATAATTCCATTTATTTTTTCAAAATGCTCACAATATTATGACCAAAATTAGTGCTGGCAATCAATAATAAATTAAGGTCAACATATTTCCTTGCAAAATGATTTCTGACATACTAACAATATCTGATATTTAAATTGAAGGAGAAAATTTGATTTATTGATGGAATGAAATTTGATGAAAAGATCTCTGGGTCTAACAGCCTTAAAATAAGTAAAGCTAGCAGTTTTGGCAGTTGGATCGGCACTATATTTTTAATTAAATAGGCTTCAAAAAATAAAAGTAGGCTTCAGGTTAAAGACAGAAATGTTGGGCAATTGTTGTCTTCTCGTATTTTTTTGGTAAAAAAAGCACTTTCTATGCACAATAAAACACAAGTAGTATTATGTGGTTTTTTTTTAGGAATAACGTGGACAGAAGTTTCTTCTCAATATACAGAGTATTATGGTCTCTCAATATGAATGAAGTCATATTGGTTAATATATGCTAGTTCTTATATTATCTACATATTTGTTCAAAATATATTGAATTTGAAAAATATGTTTAATTGACTATTTAATTAAATAATCAGAAATAATATTTGGCATGGACATTTAAATACCTAATTGTAGATTCAATTGGTCGCATTTGAGTTATCCCATGATTTATTTCTATGATTAAACCCTAATGGAAACTTGTTTTTTTTAATGTATGTAAGCTATAAGTATTATCTGCTTTTACCAAATCAACGTTACCTTTTATCTAGTCTATTTGTATTCCTAAAAACATGTAGGGGTATTTCATAAAAAATATCATTTGAAATGCATGCAGCAATTTTAACACTAAAATATTCATAATAAGAAAATAATTGAAATGCATATTATAATCCTCAGCAAACAGGAATTTCACTTATACTTGTTTACAAATTAGCCTATATGTCACCTACACTTTCCTAAGCCTTTTCAACTGTAATCTCCTACGTCAGAACATCTGGAGAATACTATTACAGCATATATTGTAGTATGTGACACTTAACTGCATATTGTTTCCTCCTGTTTATTTTTATATTATAATCCCAAATCTATGAGATATTGTTAAACTCTGCTTTCCAGCAATCCCAGGTACCATGGAAATTTATAAAGAATTTTGATTTAGGAAAACATGGAGGGGCGGAAATCCTCCCCTCCTGATTTAAAAGGAATGAGAGGCTCATAACCGAGATGCCTTTTCTGTTGAGGTGCCAGTTGTTTGGAATAATGTCTTCTCCAAAATTTGGTTGACCCCAAATCTGTTAGTTTTCAAGGAAGATTCTAAAAACTTAGAAACATAGAAGACTGACAACAGAAAAAGACCTCATGATCCATCTAGTCTGCCCTTATACTATTTTTTGTATTTTATCTTAGGATGGATATATGTTTATCCCAGGCATGTTTAAATTCAGTTACTGTGGATTTACCAAACACGTCTGCTGGAAGTTTGTTCGTAGGATCTACTACTCTTTCAGTAAAATAATATTTTTTCATGTTGCTTTTGATCTTTCCCCCAACTAACTTCAGATTGTGTCCCCTTGTTCTTGTGTTCACTTTCCTATTAAAAACACTTCCCTCCTGAAACTTATTTAACACTTTGACATATTTAAATGTTTCAATCATGTCCCCCCTTTTCCTTCTGTCCTCCAGCCTATACAGATTGAGTTCATTAAGTCTTTCTTGATAACCTTTATGCTTAAGACCTTCCACCATTCTTGTAGCCCGTCTTTGGCCCCGTTCAATTTTGTCAATATCTTTTTGTAGGTGAGGTCTCCAGAACTGAACACAGTATTCCAAATGTGGTCTCACCAGCACTCTATATAGCAGGATCACAATATCCCTCTTCCTGCTTGTTATACCTCTAGCTATGCAGCCAAGCATCCTACTTGCTTTTTCTACCGCCCAACCACACTGCTCACCCATTTTGAGACTCTCAGAAATCACTATCCCTAAATCCTTCTCTTCTGAAGTTTTTGCTAACACAGAATTGCCAATACAATACTCATATTGAGGATTCCCTTTCCCCAAGTGCATTATTTTACATTTGGAAACATTAAACTGCAGTTTCCATTACTTTGACCATTTATCTAGTAAAGCTAAATCATTTACCATATTACAGACGCCACCAGGAATATCAACCCTATTGCACACTTTAGAGTCATCGGCAAATAGGCAAACCTTTCCTACCAAACCTTCCCCTATGCCACTCACAAACATATTAAAAAGAATAGGACCCAAAACAGATCCTTGTGGCACACCGCTTGTAATTTGTCCCTGCTCAGAATACTCTCCATTAACAATAACTCTATGATGTCTATGCTTCAGCCAGCTGCAAATCTACTGAACTATCCAGGGATTAAGTCCAATCTTCACTAATTTATTTATCAGCTCTTTATGTGGAACCGTATCAAAGGCTTTGCTGAAGTCCAGATAATAGTGATGGGCGAACCCAATGGTGTTCGGGTTTGGCAAGTTTGGCCGAATTTTACGCAAAATTCGGGCGAACCCGAACCAAACCCAAACTCAAACCCGATCACATTGGCATCCTTAGCAACCTGCCGGTGACGTCAAAGCTCCGCCCCGGAATCTCTTTCTGGGAGGGATTCCCCAGCTCCTTCAATGGGAGGTCTTTATGTAAAAATAAACATTGTTATTTTTACGAAAAAGGACACCGCAGCGGTGCTGCAAGCAAAGGGCGGTCCTTTCATGTAAAAATAAACATGTTCCATGGAATCCAGGAAGTGATCACCTTGGCGTCCTTAGCAACCTGCCAGTGACGTCAAAGCTCCAAACGTCGAACACGACCCCAAACTTTGCCCGAACTTTGGAAAAATTCCGGGTTTATGTTCGGCATACGGAGCCGAATTGTGCGGGTTCAGTTCATCCATCACTACAGATAGGCAATATCCACCACACCACTTTCATCCAACACCTTTGTGACATAGTCAAAGAAATCAATGACTCGCTCACTCGCTCCTGCCATTTTAACCTTCCCCTTTAATTCATTATTTAAATATTCCCCCATTGCATTAAAATTTGTTTTTCTGAAATCCAATTCTTTGGTTGCAGTATAGGATTGCTCACAATCAGTTTTTACATCAAACCACAAACATAGATGGTCACTGCAACCTAAATTTTCTCCCACCTTAACCTCTGAAACCCAATTCCCATTCGTAAAGACTAAATCTAGAATATTCTCCCCTCTAGTTGGTGTCTTAACCAGCTGTACCAGAGCTGCTCCTGTAAAGGCCTCTACTATATTCTTACTTTTGCATGTAAGGACACTGGGGATATTCCAGTCAACATCAGGCATGTTGAAATCACCCATAACCACAATATCTCCCTTTACTGCCATTTGGGTAATTTCATCCACCATCTTGTTGTCATATTCCTCAGATTGCCCTAGAGGCCTATAGATCACCCCAATTCTAATGACAGAACCTTCTTTATCTTGCACGCAAACCCAGAGAGTCTCCAGATCTTTACACGTATTTTGAATTAGTGTTGTTTTTAGACTTTATTTAACATAAATGGCTACTCCACCTCCCCTTCTCTCTATTCTATCCTTCCTATACAGTGTTTATCCTGGTATGGATATTTCCCATTCATTAGAATCCTTAAACCATGTCTCAGTTATGGCAACCAGATCCAAATTATCTCTAGATATTATGGCCATTAACTCACAGAGGTTGTTGCTCAAGCTTAGAGCATTTGTGCACATTACCCAAAGAACATTGTTTTCATTATTAGTTTGCCCATTATCATTAACAACTACATCTATTTTATTTGCAGTTCCCTTTTCATAAGCTTCCAGAAACTGATTTATCCTCATTGGTCGGGGACAGAAATCATCCACATCAGTTACATCTCTGTCCCCTTTACATAGTTTAAATGCCTGTCCAAAAAAGTTCTGAACTCCTCACTGAACACCTGGGTACCTCTGTATGATGGATGCAAACCATCCCTCTTTAACAAGTCCCTATTAGACCACCTACTGACATCATGACTTACATAGCCAAAACCTTCAGCTTTACACCACTGCCTTAACCACATATTAAACTCTCCGATACAAGTTGTTTTATCCTCCTGGCCATAAACTGGTAACACCTCTGAGAAAGTCACTGAATCAGTTATTTTGCCCAGCTCCACGCTTAGACATTGGAAATCTCTTTTTACTAGATTAACATTTCTCTGGGACAAATCATTTGTGCCAAGATGCACCACCACATCAACTTGATTTTACCTTTACCTTGTAGATCTGTCCTTGCCTGTTTGATTTAGTGATTAAACCACCAGGCTAAAAAAGTGTGAAACTATGAATTCTAGTCCTCCCTTTATAATGAAGAGGAGCTGGGTGATCTTGGGCCAGTCACATTCTGTCAACCCACCTCACATCACAGGATTGTTGTAGGAAAAATAGGAGGTGAAGATGAGTTTGTTATGCTCGCCGCCTTGAATTATTTATAACGAAAGATACAAATGAGCAAACAATTCCTTCAGGTTAACTAATGAACACCGATTTTTAAAGAAATTTATCAAGTTTATCAAGAAGATGTTACAGATTTTTATATTTAGAATGGTAGTATATCCCTAAAGTGGTCCAATTAATATTAATTATTTATTTATTTAATTTATCTTGTACTTTTAAGCATGTTCATCAAATAACTGAGATAATTACAAATGTCTTTTATTTACTTCTAAGCTGCTCAAGATTCCTATGCTCTATTAAGAACTTAAGAAAGATTTTTTAACATCAAATTTCATGTAATAGATTGTGCATTTAATTAAAAAAAGAATATCCTCCATAAATTCTGAAATTATGTGACATATTAAATAGTTAACAGAAAAAAGGAAGGAAAGGAATTGCAAAATATGTCAATAATGAAATACAGATTTTTATTCAGTTTGTAATATCTGGCAGAAGGTGGCGATCTATACTTACTTTGAACACTACCTAATGCAACTCTATTTAGAATTCTGTATATGAAAAGAAGCATAGAAAGAATATGAGGATTAAAATGATTTTTTTTTACTATTAATGTAATTGCTTTCAACAATTAGATACCATCTATTTCCGGCTTTAAAAAACTATATTTCAAATAGAAAAGTAATGTACATTGCATAATAACAAGTTACATGTACTACTTAGATATGATAAGAATACTTACAGGCATCTCTAATATATAGCAACATAGCTAAGAAGATGTAGTCAACTAAATCAAGAGTAATGCTGTCAGCAAATAAAGCATCCCACACAACAAGAAGGTCCTGAAGGAGAAATTCTCGTCCAAATAGAAGCCTTATCCATCTCCTAGAAAGAAATTCCAAAGGAACACATAAAAAATTGCACATTGCAAATGAGAAATAATAATTTATAGAAAAATCCAATACATAATAAATTTATTAATAAAAGAGAATATTTGTAGCTCAGAGTTGACATGAATGGTCCTTGGTGCTGTCAGAGCTTGCTTTTTTCCCTGGCAGATATTTCATTACACAAACTAGGTAACATCATCAATGCTAGTAAGAAGTCCTGTTTCCTGACAGCTCCATGCTAGCACTGATGATGTTACCTAGTTTGGGTAATAAAACATCTATAAGAAAACAAGCAAGCTCAGAGAGCACCAAAGAATCCTCATAATAATGTATTCAATATCTAGATGGTACTTAACTGAATTCACACAATTGTAGTTGGAGACACATCAATTATTCATTTTTGAACTGTCTGTATGAAAGTAATTCTAAGAATAGGTTCCCCTTCCCCTTGGTTTGTAAGCTGATATGTGGTTTAGAAAATATCAAATTCTGCAGTAACAAGATTACATAAAGAAGTGTATTATGGCGTATTAAAGCACTATTTTTGAAATGCTATTAAACTGGTAGTTTGAATGCTTACCAATCTTATATTCCTGATGAGTTCAATTATTAAAAGATGTTATGGAACTGATCAAATTGTTTATGAAGTGTGCCTTTCTTTTAAAAGATCTTAAGTAACTGAAACAAATGCTTTAATTCTATGTATATTGCTTATCCTAAATAGACCTTTATATAATCAAGTTATAACCATTGCAAATGCAATAAAGAGGTACTGTATTTTTCAGAGTATAAGACGCACCAGAGTATAAGAACCACCTAGATTTTAGAGATGCAAAACAAGGAAAAAAGTATTCTGAACCAAATGGTGCAATAATATTTTATTTAACAAAATACCAGGGCAGTAGAATACCATATTTTTCGGAGTATAAGACACACCGGAATATAAGACGCACTTTTGTTTTTTGGGAGGAAAATAGGGAAAAGAATCTGCTTACCAGATATTCATCTGGCTAGCATCCTTAGTCTGGTCAGCTTCAGCACATTATTTTATCCCCTGGTTAAGGGCTCAATTTTTTTTTTATTCTGAGAGAGTAACAATGAAGGAGCTTGCAAGTGGATAAGAGCTGGAAACATTGTTAGCACCTGGTTAGGACTGGAAAGAAACTTACTCAAAGCAAGTTAGAGTAATGAAAAAAAACCTGCAAAGACTTAGGGCTTAGAAAAAAAATGAAAATTTTGCTACCGGGACTGCGTACTTGACCGTCCCCATAGGAGCCCATCACTGTATAAGACGCACCCCAATTATCAGCCTCTTTTAGGGAGGAAAAAGGTGCGTCTTATACTCCAAAAATGTTTTACAAACATGTCTACTTTTTACAACCGAGGACAGTTTTTACAAACTTCAAACTTGACAGCTTTAAGACTTGTGAATCAACTCCCAGAATTCCTCCTCCAGTTATGCTAGCTCAGAAATGGGAATTGAAGTCCACAAGTCTTAAAGTTGCCAGGTTTGGAGACCCTTGCACTCCTAATCCCTAACCCAGGAGTCAAATTTGGCAACTTTAAGACTAGTGGATAATTCCCAGAATTCTCCTCCAGTTATGCTAGCTCAGGAATGGGAGTTGAAATTTACTAGTCTTAAAGCTGTCATGTTTGAAGACCCTTAGGTTAGGGATTAGAAATGCAAGCGCCTTCAAAACTGGCAACTTTAACACTTGTGGACTTCAACTCCCATTCCCCAGCTAACATAACTGGAGGAGGAATTCTGGAATTGAAGTCTACTTGTCTTAAACTTGCCAAGTTTGAAAACCTCTGGTTAGGTATTAAGGGTACACTGTAAAGGTATTCAAACTTCCTGAGCTAGTCCTCTAACTGTCTACTTTGCTCTTTAAACTTCCCAGCTTTGTTTGCAAAGAACCATAAAGACTATTACTGGAGATTCAGGAAAGCAAGTGCAAGGGACAAAGTTGCAGTCTTTGAGAAGGAGAAAGGGAAGGAAAGAGGAGCTGCTTATTTCTCTCTCTCTCTCTCTCTCCTCCTTTGCAGAAAAGGAAAAGATCAAAAATGACTTAACAGGAAGTGAAAAGTATCTCCTTCTGTAATCAGGGCAAGGTCGGGGGTTGCTTTAATCCCATCTCACCCTGGGACAGAGAGACTGGAGTCCAGATTGCTTTAATACCAGAGAGATTGATGAAATAAATCGTGTTAAACTCGAGTTTCTTTCAGTGTAATAATTGGAAAGGAAGGTAAAGTTTTGTGCATGTATTGTGTCTCCCTTTTCATTCTGCCTTGGGAAGCCAGAGATGTGGACAGGGGAAGCTAGTGGGTGATAGAAATGAAATTTGCATTAGCTACTGTAAAAGGAGGCTGCTCAGAAGAATTGAGCAATTTTGCATAATGATACAAATCTTTCTGTCCTTTTTCTTTCTTTTCTCTCTTTTTCTCTTTCTCTCACACACAAACACATGGCAGAGACTGACATGCGTGTCATGCAGGGAGAGCAAGGGAGAGCAGCTTTTCCCATCCTTCCCGGAGAGCATCTCTGCAGATAGGCTGTTTGGGAGAGGGGGAAACATTCCCCCAAAGCCTTTCATTGCAGCTGAGTGTTTGACCTTTGAGGCTGACCTGCTTTTCTTCTCCACCTTGGGGGTGCTCCCCTCCACTCCTCCATGTTGCTGTCATCAGAGGCTGATCAGAACATATTAACCTCCACCCCAGGCACTGGCAATTGAGCTATCTCCCCTTTTGATTTTCCTTTCTGATTAACGGTTGGATCAATCTTCTGGAATACTGCCAATCAGCTGTCTGTTGCCACCAATTGTGGCTATTACCGCCATCATGCCAACTGCCTTCGCTCCCCCCCCACCGGATATGTCTGATACAGCATTCGGTGTATATAGGTTTTTGGCCCTCTTTTTGGGAGTTATACTCCGAAAAATACGGTAACTTTCAGCTTTATTTTTTGATAATCGATGATGTAATTAAAATTCAGAAATAAATTTCTTTATGTAAGTTAAACATAGAAATACAATATATTTTTTAAGTGCTACAAATCATAACTAGTACAATTTGAAAAGAAAGAGGAAGCACAGAATCTTTGCACAATTTATTGCTAATTGAACTGCACAAGGTGGAGAAGAGTTTATCTTGGTGATTACCATACAAAAATTATTTCTTTTAGTGTTACAAATATAATTTGGGTTTTGAATGAAATCTTCCCCCTTTCACCAAACGTATGATTCACAGATTGTGAGAAATTAGTACTAGAAACAGATAAAATTAATTCACTAAAAAATAACATTTATGTCTGTGAAATGGGAAACATATTGTGATATAGTAGGATTCAATTTTTAAAAAAACAATCAGAAATTCCATTGTCCTCTGTATCATTTTACGATGTGGCATTAACTAAGGATACTCAAGTAAGACTATTTTCAGGGTGTGTAGAATGATGGGACGCCAGGAGCAGCTGCACAGACGAAGACGAAGATCTTAAAGCACAGCTGGAAGCAACTGGGGAATCTTGCAGCAGGCTTAAAAAGGGGAGGTCTTGTGGGAGAACTCTTGTGGAAGTCATCATTTGCAATTAACAGGGACAATGATACAGAGTTCCTAAACTGACATCTTAAGTCTTGAGACAATTAAACCCAGTTTTTGGACACTGTAGCTTTGAAAATAACCGAGTGAGTACCTCTGCAGCCCATTTTGGAGGCATTCTTGGAAGAACCTTGGGGGGTTATGATAATAATAAATAATAATAATTTATTAGATTTGTATGCCACCCCTCTCCGAAGACTCGGAGCGGCTTACAACAATAGTGAACAATGTAAACAAATCCAATACTTAAAAAGACATATAAAAACCCATATCATTAAAATAACCATACAACTCAATCATACCATACATAAACCATATTAGCAAGGGGATACCTCAATTACCCCATGCCTGGTGACATAGGTGGGTTTTCAGCAACTTACGAAAGGCAAGAATGGTGGGGGCAGTTCTAATCTTCGGGGAGAGTTGATTCCAGAGGGCCGGGGCTGCCACAGAGAAGGCTATTCTCTTGGGGCACGCCAGACAACATTGTTTAGTCAACAGAACCCAGTCCCGAAGGTATTTTGGTCCTATGCCAGGTAGGGCTTTATAGGTCATTACTAACACTTTGAATTGTGACTGGAAACTAATCGGCAGCCAGTGCAGGCCGCGGAGTGTTGACAAGACACAGCCGAATCTAGGAAGGCCCACAATTGCTCTCGCGACCGCATTCTACACAATCTGATGTTTCTGAACACTCTTCAGAGGTAGCCCCCATGTAGAGAGCGTTGCAGTAGTCAAACCTCGAGGTGATGAGAGCGTGAGGGACTGTGAGTAATGACTCACTGACCAAATAAGGCTGCAACTGGTGCAACAGGCGAACCTGTGCAAACGCCCTCCTCGCCACAGCTGAAAGATGGTGTTCTAATGTTAACTGTGAATCAAGGAGGGCACCCAAGTTGCGAACTCTCTCCGAGGGGGTCAATAATTCCCCCCCAGGTAATGGATGGACAGATGGGATTGTACTTGGGAGGCAAAACCCACAGCCACTCCATCTTGTTAGGGTTGAGTTTGAGCCTGTTGACACCCATCCAGACCCCAACAGCCTCCAGGCACCGGCACATCGCTTCCACTGCTTCACCGACTGGACATGGGGTGGAGATGTATAACTGGGTATCATCAGCATATTGATGATACCTCACCCCATGCCCTTGGATGATCTCACCCAGCGGTTTCATGTAGATGTTAAATAGTAGAGGGGAGAGAACTGACCCCTGAGGCACCCCACAAGGGAGAGACCTAGAGGTCGACCTCTGACTCCCCACTAACACTGACTGCGACCGACTGGAGGGGTAGGAGGAGAACCACTGCAGAACAGTGCCTCCCACTCCCAGCCCCTCCAGCCGGCACAGAAGGTTACCATGGTCGATGGTATCGAAAGCCGCTGAGAGGTCAAGAAACACCAGGATAAACCCCTGTTCCAGGCCCGCCAGACATCATCCATCAGCGCGACAAAAAGCAGTTTCCGTGCTGTAGCTGGGCCTGAATCCTGACTGTTGAGGGGCTAGATAATCAGCTTTTTCCAAGGACCGCTAGATCTGGAGCGACACTACCTTCTCGACAACCTTCCCCATAAAGGGAAGGTTGGAGACTGGACGATAGTTGTTAAGTATGGCTGGGTCCAGGGAAGGCTTTTTGAGGAGGGGGTGCACAAGTGCCACCTTGTAGGTGTTCTGCTAGGCTCTATGGTATGAGTCTCCCAAAAATTCAAGGGTACAAATTTCAGACACACACACACTTGAAAGTTCAAAAACAAAATTCACAAAATCCAAAAGAAACAAAGCACCCTTTTGGTATTGCAAAGAGCTCTCGTCCCAAAACAACCTTCTAGGCTGTACAATCCCCTTAGTCAGTCCTTAAGTACTTAGCTAGCAGCTATGAAGAAACATCACAGCCCTCCTTCTTCCATGAAGTGAGACACACACACTTTGCTCTGCTTTGGTTTCAAAGTCGTGAAAAATCAACAAACAAAGTCTGGAAACAGCAAGGCACGGTCCTGAAGAAACAACAATCAGATAATCTGCTATTTATATCAGCAGCTCTAATTACTGGAGCCCCACCCAAACACAGGTGGCCTCTCTTATCTCCTGCAATATTTCCTCAATTGGTCTCTTCTATGCATAATTCTTCCGCATCCGAATCGACCGAAGATAATGGAGATTGGCTTCCTGGGCTGTGTGCCAAGCCCCCTCTTCCAGGTCACCCCCACCTTCTTCTTCATCCAAGGAAACTGCACTACCTGACTCTGTCGGCAATAAAACAAGCCTATGACATGTTGATGTTTCCCCTGCATCCACCTCCACATTACTTGGGGCAGGAGCTGGGCCAGAGCCAACCACAACAGTAGGGAGCCGGAAAGGACCCCCTCCTCAAAGAAGTGTTGATAATCTCCTGGACTCAGTTCTGTGTCACTTCTCTGCTGGCCGAAACCATCCAAGAGGGGCACAGATCCAATAAACAGGTGGCGGAACTCACAGCTCCAATGGCCTTGTCCACTTCATCAGGTATCACCAGGTCAAACTCCTCCCAGACAGATGGACAAAGACCAGCCCCAGTCACCTCGACTGACTTGTTGTCAGCCAACACTGCTATCCAATCGGAGTCAAGATCCATCCAGATCCGTTTATAAGTGAAAAACGTATTAAAATCTTCGGCACTGCTCTGTAAGGGATCCCCAACTTCCCCCAGTTAAGAAGGGAGCGAGTCACCCTAAACAGAGCGGCTGGGCAAGATTCCGCTGATGCAATCAAGGTGGCATGGTATGCGCATCTTGCTGCCTTGAGCGCTACTTTGTAAGTCTTAATATGAGCTCTTACAAGTGTTTGATCTGACTCAGATTTATTTTTCCTCCACCGCTTCTTAGACGTCTCTTCTGGCATTTAAACACCCGGAGCTCCTCGGTAAACCAAGGAGCTCTTTGGGGTCTAGTGCCACAGAGGTCGCAACGGTGCAATCCGGTCAAGAGCCTCAGTCGCAGCCTTGTTCCAGGCCATGGCAAGAGACTCTGCCAATCTGTGGACAAGTGAATCTGGTAGAACCCCAAGCACCCTCTGAAAGCCCTCTGGGTGAATCAGGCTTCTGTGGTGGAATCATCTAATCGGTTCCACCTCCCTGCAGGGGAGGATTGGAGCCTTGAAGTCAAGCCATAGTAGAAAATGAACTCCTGTGCTAATCCAGAGGATTCACTGAGTGACAGTAGGTTAAAGTCAATGAGTCTGGGGAAGTCCACTGCCAACTCGGCTACCTCCTCGAGCAGCACAGGCAGGGCTGTTGACACGCAGCTGGGAGGCAGGTACATGAGTAACAAGCCCACCTGAATCCCTAGGTCCAACTTCACCAAAAGGGACTCACAACCCGCAATCTCGGGAGCAATGAGTCTATGTGACAAAAAATCTCCTTGGCTATGATAGCCACTCCTCCTCCCCTTCCCTGGAGTCGCGGCTGATGTCACACCTGAAATCCGGCTGGGCATATTTCGGAGAGAGGAACTCCTCCCTCCAGCCCCAGCCAGGATTCAGTCACACATACCAGGTCGGCCTCCTCATTCAGGATCAAATCCTGGATAAGGAGAGCTTTATTTACCACCGACCTGGCATTGAGTAGCAGCAGCTTGAGCCCAGGGCCCGGATTACACTTGTCACCAGTACACCGGGTTGAGCTCATGGGGCCGGAACAAGGGATCGCTTTCAAGCAACGATCTCTCCTTCCCCCAGAACGGCTTGCCCCATGGTTCCTGCCATATCTACCTCTCCCAAGCAGCACCAGAATATTCTGGCCTCTGCTACCCCAGAGGTAAACACCTCCATCCCTCCTGCCTCTCCATCGCCAGGTAAGCTAGGTTTCCCATTCATAATATTCCCATTCATCTCATACATACCATCCCACCCATACCAATTATCCATCATTAACCCCCCCAATAAATTAGCTAAAAACAGGAATAAACATTAATAATTAAAACCCATTAATAATTAATACTAAATGAATATTAAATTACTATAAATTAATACTGGAAAATATAAGTATAAATTATTAAAAATATGAAGAATATAGGAAATAGTTCAATAGTATATTAATCAAGTCAGCAGCATGATGGCGGCAAGTTCTAAATTGGCTAAGTTCTAGAATTGTTCACTGGGGAATGCCCAAGTCCTGGGCACACTGTCCTCCTCTTGATATTAGTTATTCTATCGCCCAGGCTCTTTGGTGCTGGCCGCTGCCACCGGCCGGCACTCCCAATTCCTTTCTCTCTATCTTGGCTGCCGTCTCAGGCTCCTCCACTTCCACGGCACCCCTGACTCTCGCTGGTCACTCTGGTCGCCCTCCATTGTCCTCTGTTGTTGCCAGGCGACATTTCTGGCTCTCCACCCTCTCAGCGGCTCCACACAACCTCCACACAGCCTCGGCACAGACCGCTGGCCCTCTCGATATTCTCCTCGGCCTCCTCTTCCTTCTTGTCAGCCTCCTCCTCCACAACAGCAGCCGGTCCAACTTCTCCATACAGGCCCTCCACCCGACAGACCCTCCGATGCCGAGCACTCCCACCATATAGCATTCCAGTGTCCCATGTCCGTCCGGTGGGCCAGGGCTGCCTTGGCCGTTAATCGCCTCCGGTGCCAGTAATTTGTATCTCTCACCTCCTGGCCCACTCTCCCAGCTCGATCTCTCAGCTCTCAGTTCAATCTCAACTCGATCTCTTGGCAGTGTAGCTCAGTTCTTAATGGCAGCTGCCATTTTCCACGTTCCAGCTGATCAGCTCTTGGCGTGTCCGCGGCTGAAATAGCTCTAAACCGCCATGGAAAGATGCCGAATCAGGGTCTCCAGAGAAAGGGACATCTCACCTCTCAGAACAACCAGAACAAGCTTGCTGACTTAGGTTAAATCATCCTATATTCGCGATGTTACATCGTAGTCCATCCTCCTTCCTGCTGCCTCACCGGAACCAGAAAAAAAGAAACATCTGTTGCTGGCTTGGCCGTTAGCTCTGACCTTTGGATTGTAAACCAACATTCTTCTGCCGTCATTGTGGCTCTCAGCCAATTTGTACAGCAATATTACTTTGTGTTCCATAATCCTCAGTCTATGTGTGTGTTTGTGTATTGCCTTGTTGCATGACCGGCCCATCAGGCAGAATAGACTACAGCATGCTTTTTCTTCCTATATAACAAAATAGATGCTCTAAAGAATTATGTCTGAATAGGAATGTTTTTATACTAATTAACACACTTTTACTATTCCTTCCAATATGTAGATGTAATCTAAGTTTCATTTAATGATACCATTGGACAAGAGGAGTCCTTTTCTTTTGAATGGATGCATAGTTTAATTATAGTTCTATCCTGTTAATTCTAGCCTAACATCTGCTACACCTGCAGACTGCTATGCTCAAGACTGCGCACTCTTTTATCACATTTCGTAACACAATATTTACCACACCAACATAGAATTGCAAATCAGTATAAAATACTGAAGGAATTTTTAAAAAAGACAGTTATAGTTATTACTATTTTCTTTCTAAAAAGCATAGTCCTATGTTTTCCATATGATTTCTGTATAATCTTAATCTCAAAACAATCCATAATTACTACCCACAATGGTTAGTTTAATAATGACCTTCAAGAGAAATATTAATGCTCTAGAATGACTTTAAAAATATTAAATTTAAAACTTTTAAAAGATTTATTTTATTAAGGATTACTGAGAATCAATTTAATGAATGCAGCTACATATTATAGATAACTGAATCAATGGTATGACATAAATAAATAAAATACAAAATGTTTAACAAGAATATTAAACCATGACTTGAGTACCATCACAATATGATGTTTAAATTTTTACAAAAGAAACATAATGAAAAATAGTATAAGTACATAATGCTATGTAAAATAGTTCACGAATAGAAGACAATTTTCTATTGAAAGGGGACTAAAATTTACAAAGGGCACATATCAGCTTTGGGTTGCTCCCAGTTCAGCCCGGCTCTGCGAACCAGTAGCACCAGCAAAGGGAGGCTCTGCCCACCTATCCGGGACACTTTTGCGCATAAGCATCGCATGCACATGCAAATCGGTAGCAATGGATTTTAGAACCCACTACTGACAAATATCAATGATATATTTTGCAAATCAAATATGACTTGTCTTTAGATGTTGTATAATAATCCATTAGCACATTCCCATTTGTGAAATATTAGAAATTTGCCTTGTACAATTCATATATTGGTATAGTGCCATGATTTTCTGTATATTTTAGAAGTTGTAAAAATGAAGCATTTTCGATACTTGTAAAACTCAAATGGATACTTCCTTATAATGCAGATTTAAATGTCAAAATTCAAGCCTTATCAATGACTGCTACAAGTCCCAAACTTTTTCTCCAGCAAGACCCCCTTTTAAAAAATTACCCTCAAATATTCTTGTATAATTGTATAATTTCTTACATACAGAGAAAATGAAAAAAATGTAGGAGTCCTTAAACAGTTTTTTCTGAAATATCATGCTCAATCAAATCAATTTTATTATAGTCAAAAGTAAACTATATTAATTTTTAAACAGTCAGTAACATCTATTGATAATACATTCCTATTAAAAACCTTAAAAACTCTCTTTTAAAACATGCACTCAGGGATTGTGTAGTTCTAATATTTGCAAGCTATTACATAATTTTTACACACTAAGGCAACTTGTCTATCCTCATCTGACAAATGTACAAAAACCCCTCACATACACACTCCTTGGAAATTTTGCCAGAATTGGATTAATATTGTTGTTTCTGTAAAAAAGTCACATAAAAGCGTAACAACATATTCCCTACTGCATTTTCTTCTCATAACTTTTATTCTCTATAAAATATGCCTCATATTGCTTTATCCAAATTGAAAAAAGCTCTCATATTCAAAATGGCATTTTGAAAATTATTGCTTTTCCCTAAAGTTGGTATGGCTTGCTTTCGTTTCTTTCATTATCTTCTTTTAAAAGACTTTAAAAAATAATAGTTACTATTAGTGTTACTGTTAAGAGAAGTAGGGTAAATACAACAAAACAAGGCAAGAATTATATTCTGTTTTATCACCTATGTTACTATTGTGGAATCTATCTTTATTTCATCATTCTTATTCATGAATGCTGAAAGATGTGTTGATGGAAGAATACATCAATTCAGATAGTTATACACATATATTTACAATTTTAACAGACAATATAACATGCCAATGGCAGAAATGCTGCCCTGGGCCTGATCTAATATATACCAACATGAATTTTGCATATGGGGTACTGATATTTAGACTACAAGACTGCATCTTTCCTTCACACTCCCAATTGAAGCCAATAAAAGAAAAGGATGGAAATAGCATGCACAGATCTTTCACTATTCAGAGGGAAACCCCATATGCATTAGATTGAATATCTGCAAAAGGATTCAAATATGATTAAAAACAAAAGGAACCACAACTATTAGAGACAGCTTGATAAACTCGCAAGGAAATTGTTTGCATGAATTCATTTCTCTATTTTTTTCTCATGTAAGTGACTATTATTCACTGCAGTGAAGTAATGTAATGTGGTAGGTAAACTGTTAGTGAGTTGTTTAGTGCCAAAATCAACTACCTAAAGTTCTATGGGTAAAATAATGTTATTTCTTTTGCTTTTATTAAACATTTAAAGGATTAAAGAAAGCACATACTAAGTTGCCAAAGATTTCTGCAATGCTTAGCCATGAATAGATACAAAAGAATAGAGGGAAATATTTGATTAAAATATTAACTCACTTTTAGAACATATTCTAATGATGCACACTTATCGATTTATGATCTACTAATAGGATGGAATTAGAACTACCAAGTTCCCTCCTATCCTAATTAGAAATTTTGGAAGTTGTATTTCCATACTAGCTGGAGAACACCAGATTAGGAAGGTCTGCCTTAAAATTTAATCAATGTCTGTTTCCAATTCTAGTAACTTGGCCACTTTGTCATGCAGCCTATAGAGCATTCTGAAGGAAATTGTTCTGGAAATTCTTGACCAAGGAAAAGCTAACTTTTTAGAAAACAGAAGCAGAATGGTTTTATTGTCACCACAGTGTTTCATGTATCATGCCTAAATTAAGAAACTAAATTAAGCTGCCCTTCAAAGGCCGTAGATAGCACATTTCTATCCATTAGTTTGGCTAATAATGCGTTGATACATTCATGAAGAAAATCATTATCATCAATCTTACAGTTCAATATTGACCAGTTAAATAACTATTTATACATGTGCCCAGGAAATTCTGGGTAGCTTGTCATTGCCTATACAATTGTAGAAAGATCCAGTATACATTCAAAATGAATGGCAAGGATGATTAAAGCACTCACCAAAGCAAAAAATGCTAAATAGATGCTTTATTTATATTTTTAGTTCAGACGTAGCATAGATGTAGTGTTAAAATATGCCTCATGTAACTTTTTAAATGCAATTAAAAACTTTTTTTTAAAAGTTGTATATAAATTCACTTTAAATACACTTTAATGTATGATTTATTAATTTTGCAACATAATTTTAGCATGTGGTTCTTATATTTGCAGCCTGTTAAAGAACGATTGGGTAAGAAAGTACTTCAGAGTAAAGTCCCATAGATTTCAATTAGGATTACTCCAGGGCAAATATAAGTGGGATAGCAGTCATATTCTATTTTACATATGACTTATAAACAACAGACATACATTTTCTAAAATAAACTGCCTACAGCTAGCAGAGTTGCATGATGGGAATTTAGCCACTATGAGTAGAAGATAATGGACTCATTTAATTATCCACATAATCCTGTAGAAACCCTCTTGGTAATAAAAGATTTAGATGAAAAAACAGTGAATTCATTAATTAACTACCATATTTGTTGAAAAATGTGCACTAAATAATGCAGCATAGGAATAGTGGTTCTTCTTAGATGCTTGTCTGCAGTGTGCATGTGTGTGAGAGAAAGACAGAGAGAAAAAAGCAATGCCTATGCAGATTCTAATTATTCCAATTATCATGGCTCACTATGAAAACTTGATTAATAACACTGAAGATATTGTTGTGGCAATTAGCCATATGGTTGTGGGACTTTATTCTGTCACGATTTAGCCATTAGCATCTACTTATGTTCGTCAGAACAGTGCATCCGTGACAAGTTGAAGTTCCGCTCACCTTGTCGATTCCCTGGTGAGCCACGCCAGAGAACTGTTTATTCCTGGGAGCCCTTTGCCAGAGTAAATTTTTCATGTGGCATCCGGTCTGACTGGGGACAAATGTCAAGTAGCTAATGCAACAACCCATCAAGCCTAGCTCTCTCTACAAAGATATTTAGTAAATTGCTTGTCAAAACAGACTTATTTAAAAAAAGATTTGACCAAGGAAATTAATGTCAAGTGACTTGTACTGAATGTTTTGAATGTTAGTAATTCAAACAATATGCATCTTCTATTATTTAGACATGATGAATGTTCTATCATAATTTTGTACAATTGCATGTATTAACAATTCCATGTGAAATGTATACTTTAAAAGCCCAGGGACTTTGGGTTCACTGTCAGTTTGGGTTCAGCACAATTTGGAAGATATAATCCTTTTTTAAGCAGAGTCCATTATGTTTATCTCCTTTCCTTTCACAATGTGTGTTGGGAAGCGAATGAAGGTGAGGGAGAGGGAGGGATGGAGGGAGAGGGAGGGAGGGAAAGGGAGAGAGATATTTCTAATTGGTTAGACTCACAGCTGACGTACATGAATACTAGATAACTCAGGAAAATGCCCCCAGGGCCACAACTGGGACAAAAACTAAAAAGGTTCATGCAAGTAGATTTTTTTAAGGAAGCAAGGTTTCTGATTAGAGAACATTTAGAAATCAGAAACAATTTTTTCATATTATTATTTTGTGTTTACATTGCACATGATGATGTAAGTCACAACAAGCTCCATTTTCAAGTATTGTATTTTTCGTTCCAGACTATAAAATATACCAAGCTTTTGGGGAGAAAAACAAGAAAAAAATCTGTCTGATGCCTAGCAATTTGCCTCCTTGCAGCAAACAGCCTGATCAGCTTCAGCACAGCCTGATTTACACGAGCAGCTGATTGGCAGTTGGATCTGCCTCAGCTGATCCAGGATGTGGGGATCAGCATCGCCCATCACCACCCATAGCCGCCTCCGTACACCACATTTTTAGCCTCCATGCATCTCATTTTTAGCCTCTATGCATCCCATGTTCTGTCCATTCCAGGCAGTGGAGAACGGGCCAAAAATGGGGCTTGTGGAAGCTGAAAATGGGATACATGGAGGCTGAAAATGGGACATGCAAAAGTGGCGATAGGCAGCAATAGCAGCAATGGACAGTGTCAATCCCCACAGCCTGGAACAGGCGGTATTCCGGGAGGCAGATCTAACCACCATTCAGCTGCTCGTGGTAAATCAGGTTGTGCTGAAGATGACCAGGCTTTTTCAGGTTTGCTGCAAAGAGACAAATTGCTGGGAGGCAGAGACCGAAGGATGGGGGCTGGTGGGTGGGCAGAGCTTTAGCAACATCAGCTGTATAAGATGCACAGGTATTTCTACCCACTTTTTTTGGGGGGGGGGAGAGTGTGTCATATATAACAAAAAATATAGTAGATACTTGAATCTGGATCTCCAAAGGACCAGTCCAGCATGTTGATCATTGTACCATATCAGTTCAATCTCATTGGATTATATATATATATAATACTGGAAAGTTGTAATTGTACAAAATGTAACAACCTTCTTTTTAATGGGTAAGAATTGCTGTTCATGCATAATATAAGTGTTGTGAGCTCTGCACAGGTTACCTTAAGGTTTCTATATTCCTTGTGGAATATGGTGGTTGAGAACTATATGTAATAGATGAATAGATGAATACACACACACACACACACACACACACACACACACACACACGCTAAACTAATAACTTTCAACCAGGAAACATAAAACTGCAAACATCTATCTGCAAACAGTCTACGAAGAGGGCGGCATACAAATCTAATAAATAATAATAATAATAAATAATAAATAATAAATAAAATAATAATAATAATAATAATAATAATAATAATAATAATAAAAAACCTGCAAACATCTGAGACATCTATCCTGTCTTAAAATTCGGGAGGTTACAAAAGGTTTTATATGAAATACTTTTTGCTATGAATTAATTTCATTGTAAATTATAGAAGATATATTGTATAATGGGGAAAATTTTGATATCTGATTAGGCCAATTTATCCCTCCATCTTGAAAAGATATTGTATACGTCAGTTTTACCATCTATATATGATACTGCCAATTTATATTGGTTTTATTTTATTTTAAGTGCTTGCTACCCATAAAACGTATGGCATAAATAAATGGCAAAACATACAATTGTCTAATTTTAAGGAATGGATCAAGAGATAGCAGAGCATAATTCTTGGCTTTATTATGAATAGTTTAACAAAATAATTAATTTCATGTAATTTATAGGGGCATAATATGGCATGATCATTAATTATCACCTTTTCTGGAATTTGTTTTTCTTTCATAATTACTATTTCAACAAGGAATTTTTTTTACTGTGGGGTGACATCAAGAATAACGATGGGAAGACATCAGCAAAATACAGGTCATGAAATTAACCATCAATCCAAATGCACACACCCCTCTTTTGTGCAAACCGGAGGCACATTAAAGGAAGTGGGGCTTCATGCATTCATAATCATCATCCTAACTTTTAACTCCCTGGCTCACCAACCTCCACAAATGTTTTTAGATGAGTAACAGAATGTGATATATCGATTTCTCTCTTGGTTATGTCTCTGGTAGTGCTCCTTCCTGATTCGAAGAAATCTCATGAGATTTCATCAAATAGAAGCCAAAATTCTGGATTAGAGGGAAAGCAATGACTATTGGCACATTGATTAAGCAGTAAAGGATGCTCTCAGATATTTTTCTTACTGTCCTTAGACACTCATCAACGAGGGGAGAGGTGGGGAGATGATTTTGTGTGAGTGTATGCATGGGCATTTCTTTAGAAACAGGAATGCAAAGGAAGGGTAAGTCAGTTGGTACCAATATAATAGTCAAAATAAGCATTCAGTTGCTTAGCGAGTCCAGTGTTCATTTCATAACAAGGTAGATATTTTCCTTGCTATTTGGCTAATAGGAACACATGGGCAGTGTGAAACATAATCCACAATAATCAGTGGAATCAGTGCAAATATATATGGGCAGGAAGCTGCCACTTCTTTCTTTTTTCAGATCAATTTGACACGGAAGGGGCGGTATAGTAAGTAAATGGGTATATCTTGCTCCCTATTTAAACGCTTCAGTCCATTTTTGGAGGGAGCTCATGAACACTGCATCAGGTCGGAAGCGTTAGTACAATACTTGGATGATCTTTTGATGGCTGGGCCAGCCTATGGGGATCTATGTAAGGAAGGAATGGAGACTTTCAATACGTTATGTTCAGAAAAGGCGGTCCCCTTAGCACAAGCAAACACTAAGCCCCCCTCCACAATTATCACATTCCTGGATATGGAGCTTGACTCAGGTAAACATGCCGGCAGGCAGCCAGCAAGGAAAGGGGAGAAGTTACATTTCGAAAGTCAGGGGGCTCTGCACACTGGGAGGGTGACCCTCAGATAGGTATAAAAAATAGTGGTCTGTTAAACCCTTTTATGCAAGGTTTAGAGCGGCCTCACCATAGAATGTGTTCGAAGATGGGGGCCAGTGAGGACTTAGCTACATGACTGGAATGTCAGAAATAGGTCTATTTCCTGAAGTAATATGCAGGAAAATGGTCTGTAACCATGGGAAAGGCTGATGTAAACCATAATCAGTATGTAATCATGGGTTTACTAACTATGCTGCAACCTGATTGGCTGTAACCTATATAAAAGAAATAACACCCTCGTATGAGTGTGGTTAGTAATTTGTGAATGATTGCAATGGTGGACGTAATAGTAGTTGTATGACAGTATTGTGGGTAGTTTGTTATAGTGGTTAAATGTAAAGGTGATAGTTTATTTAGATAAACATTTTGCTAAGAAAAGAAGAAAAGTAAAGTATATTTTTTTATAATAAAGCCTGCTGCAGTGTTTTTCATTGAAGACTTCAATTAAGTATAGTTGTGAACTGTGGCTAGTTGGTGGGGTTACCTTCCGCATTCGCAAAACTCTCCCAACATGTAAACTGCTACAATGGCATGGTCTTGTGGAGGCACGAACACTTGCTAGAGGCAGTATTTCAGCTCATTGAGGTTGACGATCAAGGGAATTGGCTGGCAATTCAGCTTTCAAGGTGTGCTGTTTCACGCAACTGCATGACTTTGTTTGTGCCTTTCGGATCAGCAAAGTCTTGGCTGGATCCTGGGGAGAATAATTCCCAGAATGCCTTCAGTGAATGGGGTCTATCATCTATCACTGATGGGGTCCTCCTTAGGATTAGAAGAGCTAAGACTGACCAGTTGGACAAGGGGATGGTTATCATATTTGCCCATGCCTCTGAGGTAATGCCCGGGGGCAGCCTTGGGGACAGACCCGACTAGGAAGGGATAAGGCCTGGGTGATTTATTTGTCCAGCAGGACAGTACCCTCTTAACCAAATATCAATTTTGGGTGGTGGCTGGTAGGGCAAAGTGCAGGCTGGGTCTAGACCGCAGCAGCTATGGCACTCGTTCCTGCATGATGGAGATTCTCACAATAGCAGCTGCTCATGGTTTCAGTTAGGGGCAGATACAGAAAATTGGTGGGTGAAAGTCAAAGTTTTCAAAGCCTACATCTACACATTTGAATAGTGGCCATGCGGGGCTCAGGGCTAACACTGCTTGTTTTTACCTCTTCCTAGATTGCTGGACAAGGGAGAGGCCTTGGTCCTGACTGGTGACCACAGTACAATTGTGCCCAGATGACTGAGGATACACAACTATGTTGGGGCAGTGAAGAGCTTGGTTTGGATGTGGCAATCATGGATGGGATTCTCCCATTGCTGTGTAACATGAATTCCATCAGAGTGGGCCCTAGACGCATGATGTTAAATCTTGGTGGCAATGATGTTGGGGCAGTGAAGGGCTTGGCCTTGATGTGGCAAGCATGATTAAGGAGTGTTGGCCAGACACACAGCTGGTGTAGTGCTGCACTGGGGATCCCAGGGGTATTAACGAGGCTAAGAGATGGGTGAATGGAGCAAGAAAAAAATGGTTCTGGAACCGGGGGACAAATTATACACCATCCAGGACATCTGCGTATCGAAACAAGGTGTCTACAGAGACGAGGGTGTACACTTGATAGATGAGGGCAATAATGTATTTGTTTCAGGCCTGCAGAGGTGCCTGCAAGAGCTGGTGCAGGCTGGGGGAAGTCAGGGGATTTAAATATAGATTTGACCCCTTACTGTGGCAGGTAGGTGCAGAAATGGGTATTAGCAGCAGCTGTGTGTTCTCCCTTAGGGCACCTTTTGTAAAATGATGGGCTGCCCCTCCCCAGAAGCTCTGGGCATGTAGGGCCTGAGTGATGGAGAGGGGTGCCCTTGGGGCTCTCCTACTCAGGTCTTCTGAAGGGGATCTGGCGGGGCTGTGTGTGTGAGCCTTCCCACATGACATGGTGGTGTGGTAGAGAGCAAGGGAAGGGCCATTGAACCTTCCCCTTGCTTAGCAAGGAGCTTTGCCCATAGTTGCTTAGAAATATTATTTGATAAGGAATTCCACCCCATTTAGGTTTTATCTCTTTAGGTCTAAATCATTTACATAATAATAAAAGTGACTCAGCTCTGTTGTCCATGTGTTTCTTTCTGTGTCCACCGCAATATCCCAACGTTCTTTTAATAATCTTTTCCAGAATGGGAAAGCTCCATACTAGATACAGCTACATGAATCCAGTGCATGATATCATGGTCTTTCAAGACTGAAGGATACCAATGCATGAAGAGCAAAACAAAAGGGGAAAGGGATTAAATTTATATATTATGAGTGATTGCATTATAACGGTTTTAAATGTGAATGGTTTGGGATCGGATTTGAAATACCACAGAGTATTAATGATGGCTAAGCAAAACAGAGTGGATATTATGGTTTTGACACAAACGCATAAAAGACGCCAAGAAAGGGACAAACTGGTTAATGATAAAAATTAGAAATGCATGTATGAATCTTGTGATACCCAAAACAGTAGAGGTACTGCAATTCTTATTCACCAAGGGTCTCATTTGAGGAGGTTGGAGTTCAGAAAGATAGAGAAGGGAGGTGGTTGCTTGTTAAAGGGAACATAAACCAAAAGAAATTGATATTGGCGGCAATCTATGCCCCAAATACAAAAGCAAGACAATTTATAATAAACACAAAGATAAAGTTGGATAATTTTATGGAGGGCACAACATTTTTGGCAGGAAATTTTAACATGCAATTAACGAATGGGTTTGGAAACAACAGGATACTATATTTAAACAGACTTAATATGATGAATCTTCACTGCTCACAGTCACTCATGCTCTCATCACCTCGAGGTTCGACTACTGTAATGCTCTCTACATGGGGCTACCTTTGAAAAGTGTTCGGAAACTTCAGATCATGCAGAATGCAGCTGCGAGAGCAGTCATGGGCTTACCTAGGTATGCCCATGTTTCAGCAACACTCCGCAGTCTGCATTGGTTGCTGATCAGTTTCCGGTCACAATTCAAAGCGTTGGTTATGACCTTTAAAGCCCTTCATGGCATTGGACCAGAATATCTCCGAGACTGCCTTCTGCCGCACGAATCCCAGCGACCGATTAGGTCCCACAGAGTGGGCCTTCTCCGGGTCCCATCAACTAAACAATGTTGGTTGGCGGGCCCCAGGGGAAGAGCCTTCTCTGTGGCGGCCCCGACTCTCTGGACCAAGCTCCACCCAGAGATTAGAACTGCCCCTACTCTCCTTGTCTTTCGTAAGCTTCTTAAAACCTACCTTTGTCGTCAGGCATGGGGGAACTGAGACATCTCCCCCGGGCATATACAATTTATGCATGGTATGTTTGTAGGTATGTTTGTTTAGCAAATGGGTTTTTTAAAATATTTTAAATTATAATTTAGATTTGTCATGAATTGTTTTGTTTTGCTGTGAGCCGCCCCGAGTCTGCGGAGAGGGGCGGCATACAAATCTAAATAATAAATAAATAAATAAATAAATAAATAACCCCTGGGCCACCTGTGAGTCGGAATGGGCCCCCCAACCCGTAGGACCCGCATCTGTGGTGATGACAACTTCCTTCTGTTTCAGGAACGGGGAACCCCAAAGAATTGCCACTGATTGCCACCAGGGAAACGAGCGTTTGACCTTCCTGGTCACAACCAGTAGATGCATGGAATGGCTGGTCCAATTCCGTTGAAATGGCAGAAGGAATCGCTGAAGTGGTCTGGCATGCAGACAGGCCCAAGGCATGATGTCGATGCAAGAAACAAATGTCCCTAATACCTGAGAAAGAAAGGCTAGGGACACTCGTTTCTGATGGTGAAGAAGATTTACCATGGCATGGATCTTCTGCTTGTGCCTGTTCGGGTGTCTATTTTTTTGCCCAGATGCAGAAGGCACAGTGATATGCAACTCGTGGTATCACAATATGCAACTCGTGGTAATTTGTTAAATTCAGATTCCACTTTTTATTTTAAGACTTTTAATTATCATAATGATGTTGCTTTCTATTGTTGTCCCCCATCGCAACAATCCTATGAAATAGATTGTACTAAAATGAGAATGACCAATCCAGTGAGCTGAAGTCCCAAACATATTTTTTCAAAAGACAACTGGACTTTGTTTTTCCTTTCGAAGATGTTTTGCTTCTCATCCAAGACCAATCAGAACTGAAGAAGTTTCTTGGAAGAAAAAATGTCTTCAAGGAAAAACAAAGTTCAGTTGCCTTTTGAAAAAGCACCTTTGGGAGAATCATGACCTGGATGACTGGAAATTTCTATAGACCAGGATTCCCCAACTTTTGGGACTTCAGGGACCACTACATTCATAATTTTAAAGCCTGCAGACCACTAATACGAATCCAGTGCGCCGCTTACTGAAGCGTTTGGACTTCCAGTGATGGGCTGGGATCCTTCAGACATTATCTCCCCCATTCTCTTTCTCTCACTGCCTTTTTCTCTCTCCCCCCTTGACTCTCTCTCTCTCTCTCATCTTTTTGTTTCTCATCTCTCTCCCCTTTCCCTCTCTCATCTCTCCCTCCCCTTTCTCTCCCCATTTTCTTTTTTTCTGATCTTTCTTCCTCTCCCTCGTTCTCTCTCATGTGGCATTTTTAAAAAGTAGTACTAAAATACAATTAGACTGGGATAATGTTAGAAGCATAATATCTGGGATGTATTTGGAGATCTTATATGGAATAGTATGGCGATAAATATTTTTGCATTTGATATGATAGAATTCTGGGCTTACTTTAAGTACACCTTTTGTATTAAATATCCTGACCATTAAAGTGGTTATGTCTTAGTCAAAGTTCTGTCATTTGTTCTTATCTTAGACACTTTTATATCATAATTCTTGTCCAGTATGTTTGGAAGCATCGTAAGTAATGAAAAATGTGGTGCCAAATGTCCCAGATACATATTAAAATGTCACCACTGGCTTTTAAATAAATATATTTTTAAAAGAGGGTAGATATTCTAGTGGAATAAACAAATACTGTATAGCCAATATGAACTGTAGCATGTAGTTAAACTGACTGGTACAAACTCCTGATTGAATAAGAAAGTTAATGAAAACCAAACTGCTGATCAGGTTGCTCACCTGAAAGTATCATAACATCTATTTCTAAGGTTTTTTTAGAAGAGATGCTAGAAGAACAGCATTGCAACATTTTTGCAACTATGTGCTTTTCAATGTAGCTGTAATCAAAATTTATGTTGCAGTATATCGTATATGTGCATATATACATAAATGACCTTTTAATATAAGATTTCTCATGGGTTATACCCAATAAAGGGCATCCATTCGTGACCCTACTGGAACGGTCCGGGGAGAAGGCGTGCATATGTGTGCCCCGCATGTGCAGAGGCTGAAGCATGTGCACCCTTTTGCCAATGGTGTGTTGTTTAAGTGTATTTCTGACTACTTTCCTTTCTGACCATGCCCTTTCTTTAGAACAGTGAGAAGATGCTGGAGGGAACGGGGTGGGTGGGGGTGGAATAGGGGTGGCAAATGGCATTTTTCCAGCATCTGCTTCTTTCCTACCCTCTTCGGTAATGTTCCTTCTAATTTTTTTTCGGTGTGGGGTGAAAAGTATAGTGTCTGAGTGGCAGTCCCTTCAGGATTGGGCAGCATAGAAGTCAAACAAACAAACAAACAAACAAACAAATATGCCTGAGCGCCTGATTTTATTTTCATAGATGTCACCCAAAATAACTTATTGCATAATTATTTGGGGCTTGGTGCTGGGGCAGAATAAGGCCCCTTCCACTATGTCTCTCGTACACCACGCTGGCAACAGCGGCATCAGCGAGTAGCTGCGGGGCGTCGGTGGCACAGTCAGCTGTGAGAGGGAGTTCCGTACATGGACACCGTACATGCTGGCGCTGCACTGGGCATGGGTGTGGGGCTGGCACCTCTATCCTGGCCCAGCCAGTGGGCCAGTGCCAGCCCCGCACAGCACCAGCATGTACGGAGTCCAGCAACACGTCCAGCCGCTGCCATTGGTGCCTCCACCCTGGAGCTCCCACTCACAACCGACCACACACCCTGCCGCCCTGTGGCTACTGCCCAGTGCCACTGCTGCTGGTGCCCTCCTGCTCCTAGTTCCACCCCCGCTTGGTGGCACCACCTTCGCTGCCCGCCCTGTTGCCCTGCATCCGCCAGAGCTGCCCGGTTCCGCTGCCCCTGTAGGCCTACCTCAGGCCTGAGCCCTTCATGTTGCCTGAGAGCTGCAAAGCCCAAAGCTCACCTGCTGCTGCCAGGCCCCAAAGCTCACCTTCTGCAGCTGGGCGGGGCACTGCAGCTGCGGGAGAGGCCGCCTCTGAAGCCGAAGGGGTGAAGATCAGTGCCTCGCTGGAAGGGCTGTACGTGTGTTTGCTCAAAACTTTGCTGGAAAAACTTGGAAGGCGCAAAAAAAGGAAGCTCAGCTTCCGGTCTCACAACTTTTTGCTCTTCATGCCCTCAGCAAAAAGTTGTGACACCAGAAGCTGAGCTTCCTTCTTCACGGCTTCCATGTTTTTCCTGCCACCGGCGATAGTATCTGCCAGGGAAAAAGATTTGAGACTGGTGAAGAGTTTCTTTTCTCACATAGTGAGGACGCACACCCGGGCACTGCAGAAGCCCTGTTGTTGTCCCCCCGCCCACATCTCCTGAGTTGAGTTAAAGACTCATTCTTCTCCTGCGATTGCGGGTAGAAAGGGGAGGGAAGAATGACCCTTCTCTGGATGAGGCTGCGGGAGAGGCTGCCTTGTGGGGAACTTCCAAGTTGAGTTTTTGAATGCAGAGGGGGCTTTGCCAAGAATTTGTGCTTGGGGCGCTCAGCATGGTTTGTGTAGCCTGGCAGCCAAGCCGGGTTGCTATGGAGCTGCAGGTGACAATGCGGGAGAGAGATGAGGGAAAGCAACTGAAAAGCAGCACCTTCCCCCCAGCTCTGGCCGTGCAGCTGTGCTTTCTACCAAGCCCAGACCTGAAGCGCCTCAGCCATGGCCCCATTTTCCTGTGGCCCTCCTCCTGCCTTGCGTGGCTAAAGGCAGGGCCATAAGCTCCTTGCTGGTCTCCTTCCTGGACTCCTGCAACTCCTTGGGAGGTGAGTGGGCCTGATGGGCAGGTGGGGCAGGGCTGGGCAGCAGCAAAGCGTCACCCAGCATGAGAAGCTCCGCATGCGGTGCCTGGCCCTGGATGCGCTGTACAGCTACTTGCCTGCCTTGGTGGTGCCAGCCAGCCAGCACCTGACCAAGAATGAGATGCTGTGCCTGGCCATCTGCTGCTTGGCCAGGAAATGCACCAGCCACCGCGCCTTCTCCTCCTCACTGGCTGTGGGCACTCAAGACCTACTTCATAGAGTGGCCTGGGGGGGGGGGGGGCGACGACAAAAAATGGCCCTGGAGTGGCTGCAGCCCCAGATGCTTCCCTGGCCATTGGCCAGCCGCTCCCACCCGCTGAGATTGGCTCATTGGATTTGGACTTTTCTGAGCTCTGGGAGGCCGGACCCAGCGAATCGACTGCAGCAGAGAGGTGAGAGGAATAGACAGAGCACCTTTCCACCGAGTGATATCCTCCCTCCAACACTTATGCACAAGTAAGGCCACCTCCCTCATTCCCTTGTGGTCAGCAACGTCTTACCTGTGCAGAGGGAGAGGGAGGGGGGAGGGAGGATATTGCTTGGTGAAGGCGCACTCTGTCTGTTCCCCTCGCCCTCCAAACAGCAGTAGATTCAGCCGGGCCTCTAGCACTGTGCCCCTAAAGGCCATGACTCGCTTTGGGCAGCCGTGATCACTGCTTTGAGAGATGCCTGTGGTGCAGGAGAGCACAGCAAACTGTGTGGCCGGAGCACAGGGGGCGCTGTTGCTGCTGGCTGGTGCGGTGAGATTCGGCTTCTGCACATGCACAGAAGCCAAATCTCATGTGCATGGTGCATGCATGGTGCGTGTATGGTGGGCGGCGATGGAGATGTGCACGCAACTCATTCCACGCCGTCCTGCCAATAGCCCGCCCCTGGATATACCTGTTGTATTTCACATTTAAGAATTCTTGATAACTGATTCATATTTATGATTGTACTTTCCCAGAGTCATGTGATCAGCTTTTGTTACCTTCCCAGAAGCAAAGTCAATGGGGAAGCCTGATTTACTTTACAACTATATTATTAAGTTAAAAACTGAAGTGATTCACTTAGTAACTGTGGCAAGGGTCATAAAATAGGGAAAACTCATTTAACAAATGTCTCAGGAACGTAAATCTTTGGGGTCAATTGTGGTTATAAGTTGAAAAACACCTGTATAGGAAACAATCTAGATATTTAGGGTGCATTATATGTTGATTTTATCTAGCTCTATTTGGCTAACCATGGACTGGTTGCAAGTGCTGTAAAATCCTATCACGGTGTTTGGAAGCAGATGGAGTTTGAATGATCCATTCAAACATGCTTAGCAAAGCTGAATTACAGCCTATTCATTATAGTAACCTGCCAGTTCCAGGGAGACTTGGCACTTCCCTTGAAAGAATAAATTTGTGACTTGGGGTTTCCCCCTGTAGCTTGCAGCTATTTCCAGATGGAGAGATGGAGGCTATGGCCAGCACAGCCTCTGAAGAATTGAGGCTTGTAGCTAGGATAGCCTTTGCCCAGCTTGGGCTAAGAGTTATGGCTCTTTCTGGAGCAGAAGGATGTGCCTATAATAACTCATCCTTATTCCTACAAAGCTAGATTCTGCAAAGCACTCTACATAAGCCTGCATTTGAAGGCCACTGGAGTAGATTACATTTTGTCTTGTTCTAGTCGCTATGATCACATTAAGTCAATTTTGTGGCCCTTTACAGGGAAATATTTGCTTATACATATATATATACTGTATTTGCAATTTATTGTAAAAAAACACATAATCCTCAAAAAATCCTATTTCATTCTTGTAGAAAATCTTTGTAAATTTATGCTAAAAGTTGGCCTACTCACATGTGCAACTCATTTCATTTCTATGAGGAATACTTGGAGGAGACTGATAAGCATTTCTTTTGAGTTACAGCACTGTGGAATAGCTTCCTCTTAGTAACTGGATTGTCCTCCACTCTTTGTTCCACTAGATTCTTTGAAAACTAAATTCCAGGGGGTGTATGGAGAAAGACAGAATGACTTATTTGATTGACCTACTGATATTCATGGTTTTATAATTTTGTCTTAGCTTTACTATTGATGTTTTATTTTAAAACCTTGTTTTGTTCTTACCTCATATCATTATTAAGACAGTGGATCTAGTCCACTTTTTGGAACATCACATTCTTTCATTTTCAGAATGATTACATAAGCATTCGACAAAATAAAAAGTGTATGTATGTATGTGTATAATATAACCAAATAATATTGATTTAAATCTATAAAATTTTTAAAAGCTATAACTAAGATAATTTGTGCTTTAAAAATGACTAAAAGGCTATAACTTAGAATGACTAAACAAGGCTGTATTCAACTTGTTATCAAAGATTAATAGTAATGAAAACAATGACTAAATACTTATAGAATACAGTACTTCTTATTTCTTACAATGGATCCTTTGAAGCTATTAACCTGTTGAAAGGATGACTGCTTCTCTGAATATTTCTTCCAAGTATAAGTTAAAAGTGGCATTCTCATGTGCTGGAAAATATAAGGTTGCCAGAATAGAAAGAAGATGCTAGATTAGATTGGTTTTTGGTTGGCCAAGTATGCTTCTTTTTATATTCCTTGAATGTTTGAAAATAAGATATCTAAGTGTCTCTTGGGACTATGCAAATTATTTAAAAAGATGCTTTGGAATATGAATGAGTTCTTGAGAAGCATGTCCTTTATTATGGTTGATCATACAATCAGCCAGATATTTAGCCTAGATTTGACATTTTTATTCAACTGTTGAGTCCTTTCCAGATTTATGATGTTGTTAAAGTTATTGTGCCAGAATGTGAACTATTCCAAGTAAAATGGCATTGCGCAATTAACTGATCGCGGTTCTATCATTGTCCGTAGTGTTCAAATAGTGCTCCAATTGTTTTGGAATTCCACCTATAAACAGAATACCAGAGTTGGAAAGGACTGTGGAAGCAGTAGTGGTTTCTAAATAATTTTTCAACCAGTATGAGTGCATGCTCTCAATGCTTTTGCACATGCGCAGAAGCATCCCAGGTGGGTGGGCGGAGCCTCCTGCTGCTGGCACTACCAGTCGATCTGAACCAGGAGCAATCCACATCTGTTTGGAAGTATAATCTAACCCTATATCACTTCAGACAAATAATTGTCAAACTCTTTTTAAAAATCTCCAGTGATTGAGCATTACAAGGCAAAGTTTCCACTGATCAATTGTTCTAATTGTCAGAAAATTTCTCTTTAGTTCTAGGTTGCTTCTCTTCTTGATTAGTTACTAACCCTTGCCTCTTGTCCTGCCTTCAAGTGCTTTGGAGAATAGGCTGATCTCTTTTTCTTTGTGGCAGGCCCTTAATTATTGGAACACCCAAGTCCCTGTTTTCATTATATAGATGTACCCAATTCATGCAATTGTTCCATATATATTTTAACCTCACTCCCTTAATTATCTTTGTTGGTCTTCTCTGTACTCTCACATATTTTTTATACCTTGGAGTCCAAAGCTGAACGCAATATTCTAAGTGTGGTCTTATCAAGGCATTATAAAGTGATACTACCACTTCACATGATCTTGATTCTCTCTGTTCATGCAGCCTATTAGTTTTGGTGGCTGCAACACTCTGCTAGCTCACATTTAAGTGGTTATCCACTGGAAGTCCAAAATCTTTCTCACAATCACTGCTATTGAGCCAGATACATCCTATTCCATATTTGTGTATTTAGTTTTCTTGCCTAAGTGTAGAACCTTATTTTTGTCACCACTGAGTTTCATTTTAGATAGGGATCTGAAGTGTCAGAATTTAAAGTAATGACCCCATTTCAAAACAGGACTCTGAAGCAGATTATTAAAGAAGATTTTTTGCTTAGGAGACATCATCTGGGCATTAACTGGTGAAAGCCAACTCTAAATTTTCACAGGCTTCCCACCTCAATAAAACTAAACTTTCACTTTTCCCAAAAACAACAATCACATTGGCAACTCCTTCCTCCCCCTCCAGCTAGTGGGCAGTTGGAATTTCCTTGACCCAGGACTGACCTAGTTTGCTTTAGTTACAAACTCCCCCACTTTGCCTCCAAGCTTTGTCAGGGTCAAAGCCATGTGAAAGAATCCCTAATAGAAAACTACAGAAAAGGAAAGAGGAAAACAACAACAGCAACAACAACACCATAGCCAGAACAGTTTTGGGATTGACATTAAGAGCCTTCTATACCTTAACTCTATCTTTTAAAGTGTTGGCTATTTGTGTCAGCTTGGTGTCCTCTGCAAATTTGAAGAGTTCCTCTTCTATCTTCTCATCTAAATCATTTTGAAAGATATTGAAGAGTTCTAGGCCTAAGACAGAGCCTTGAAGGTACCTTGCTGCACCCTTCCCTCCATATAAATGCAGTTTCATTAAGGGCTAGCCATTGAGTACACTTGGTCAGCCAGTTACAAATTATCTGATGGTCATGCTGTTTATCAAATAGGAGCTGTGTTCTGCTTTATCAAATTGAAGTCCAAGTAAAATATATCCACTGGATTTCACTGGTCCACTAATTTTGTCACATTCTTAAATAATGCAATAAGATTTGTTTGGTATGATCTCTTTTTAACAAACCCATGTTGGCTTCCAGTGATTTTACTTGCTCCTAAATAATCAGATTTGATATTTGATTACCTTTTCCAGGTGTTGATATCTGACTTAGTGGTTTGTAGTTTCGTGAATGCATTCCCTCCCCTCTTTTTTTAAAAATGGGAACCATATCAGCCTTTTACCAGTCATTGGGTAGTTACCCAATGATCCAGGATCTTTGAAAGATGTGGTTCAATGATTCTGAGCTGACATCTGCCAGCTCCTTCAGAATGGGGGGAGGAGGGGGGAGGGTAAAGGTTGGATGACTGGGGTGGGAGGGCTGATGTGTATGAATTAAATGAGTGGGGTGGATGGGATGATATGTATTTGAATAATGGGAGCAGTATGAATGTAGAATTTAGCCTACCTAGCGATAGAGAGACATGGAGAGGGGATATCTATCTCCGGGGTGACAGAGGGCCAGAATATCCTAGTCTTGCTGGGGAGAGGTAGATATGGCGGGAGTCACGGGGCTAGCCATCCTGGAGGAAGAGGGGATCACTGCTTAAAAGCGATCCCCTGTTCCGGTCCCGTGAGCTCAACCCGAGGTACTGGTGACGACCTCATGGAAGGGGGGGAGGAGTGGCTATTGTAGCCAAGGAGAACCTTCGCCTGCGTAGACTCGTTGCCCCTGAGATTGCGGGTTGTGAGTCACTCCTTGTGAAGTTGGACTTAGAGGTTCAGGTGGGCTTGTTACTCACGTACCTGCCTCCCAGCTGCATGTCAACAGCCCTGCTTGTACTGCTCAAGGGGGTGGCTGGGTTGGCGGTGGAGTTCCCCGGACTTATTGTCCTGGGGGACTTCAATCTGCCGTCACTTGGCGGTTCCTCTGGACTGGCACAGGAGTTCATGGTCACAATGACAACCATGGACCTGACATAAGTACTTCAGGGTCCGACTCACGAGGGGACACACACATGGTATTCCTCTCGGAGAAATTGAGTAATGATCTGAGACTAAGGGGCTTAGAAACATTGCCTTTGTCATGGTCAGACCATTTTTTACTGCGGCTTGATTTCCTGGCTCCAATCCTCCCCCGCAGGGAGGTGGAACTGATTAGGAAGTTCCGCCCCAGATGCCTGATGGACCGAGAGGGCTTTCAGAGGGCACTTGGGGTTCTACCAGATTCACTCGTCCACAGCTCGGCGGAGTCTCTTGCTGAGGCCAGGAACAAGGCTGCAGTGGAGGCTCTTGACTGAATTGTGCCACTGTGACCTCTCTGTGGCACTAGACCCCGTAGAGCTCCATGGTTCAACGAGGAGCTCCAGGAGTTGAAACGCCAGAAGAGACGTCTAGAGAAGCGATGGAGAAAGAGTAAGTCCGAATCCGATCAAACACTTGTAAGAGTTTTTATTAAGACCTCAAGGCGGCAAGATGCATGTACCATGCCGCCTTGATTGCATCAGCGGAATCCTGCCCGACCGCCCTGTTCAGGGTGACCTGCTCCCTTCTAAATCAAGGGGGAGTTGGGGAGACCTTGCAGGGCAGTGCCAAGGAATTTAACTCGTTTTTCACTGATAAAGTCGCTCGGATCCAGGCGGACCTCGACTCCAAATGTATAGCAGTATCGGCTGACAATGAGTCAGTCGAGGTGACTGGGGCTAAACGTCTTTGTCCATCCGGCTGGGGGGAGTTTGACTTGGTGACACCTGATGAAATGGACAAGGGAATTGGAGCTGTGAGCTCCGCCACCTGTTTACTGGATCCGTGTCCCTCTTGGTTGGTTTCGGCCAGCCGAGAGGTGACACGGAGCTGGGTCCAGGAGATTGTCAATGCCTCCTTGGGGAGGGGGTCCTTTCCGACTCCTTATAAGGAGGCACTTGTGTGCCCCCTCCTCAAGAACTCCACTCAGCTGTGCTCAACAACTACCGTCCAGTCTCCAACCTTCCCTTTATGGGGAAGGTTGTTGAGAAGGTGGTGGCACTCCAATTCCAGCGGTCCTTGGAAGAAGCCGATTATCTAGGCCCTCAGCAGTCTGGTTTCAGGCCCGTGTACAGCATGGAAACTGCTTTGGTCGCATTGATGGATGATCTATGGCGGGCCGGGGACAGGGGTTTATCCTCTCTCCTGGTGCTTCTTGACCTCTCAGTGGCTTTCAATACCATCGACCATGGTATCCTTCTGCGCTGGCTGGAGGGGTTGGGAGTGGGAGGCACTGTTCTTCAGTGGTTCTCCTCCTACCTCTCCGGTCGATCGCAGTCAGTGTTAGTGGGGGGGTCTGAGGTCGACCTCTAGGTCTCTCCCTTGTGGGGTGCCTCAGGGGTCGGTCCTCTCCCCCTGCTATTTAATATCTACATGAAACCACTGGGTGAGATCATCCAAGGGCATGGGGTGAGATATCATCAATATGCTGATGATACCCAGTTATACATCTCCACCCCATGTCCAGTCAACGAAGTAGTGGAAGTGATGTGCCGGTGCCTGGAGGCTGTTGGGGTCTGGATGGGTGTCAACAAGCTCAAACTCAATCCAGACAAGACAGAGTGGCTGTGGGTTTTGCCTCCCAAGGACAATTCCATCTGTCCGTCCATTACCCTGGGGGGGAATTATTGACCCCCTCAGAGAGGGTTCGCAACTTGGGCGTCCTCCTCGATCCACAGCTAACATTGAAACATCATCTTTCGGCTGTGGCAAGGAGGGCTTTTGCCCAGGTTCGCCTGGTGCACCAGTTGCGGCCCTACTTGGACAGGGAGTCATTGCTGACAGTCGCTCATGCCCTCATCACCTCGAGGTTCGATTACTGCAATGCTCTCTACATGGGGCAGAATGCGGCCGCGAGAGCTATCATGGGGTTTGTCAGATTCGCCCAAGTTTTTACAACACTCCGTGGTCTGCACTGGCTGCCGATCAGTTTCCAGTCACAATTCAAAGTGTTGGTAATGACCTTTAAAGCCCTACATGGCATTGGACCAGAATACCTCCGGAACCGCCTTCTACCGCACGAATCCCAGTGGCCAATAATGTCCCGCAGAGTTGGCCTTCTCTGGGTCCTGTCGACCAAACAATGTCACTTGGCTGGCCCCAGGGGAAGAACCTTCTCTGTGGCGGCCCCGGCCCTCTGGAACCAACTCCCCCCGGAGATTAGAACGGCCCCTACCCTCCTTGTCTTTCACAAGTTACTCAAGACCCACTTGTATTGCCAGGCATGGGGGAACTAAGACATCTCCCCCAGGCTTTTTATATTTCATGTTTGGTATGTATGTGCTGTATGGTTTTTAATTGTTGGGGTTTTTATATATTTTTTATTATTAGATTTGTCCCATTGTTACACTGTTTCTTATTACTGTTGTGAGCCACCCCGAGTTTACGGAGAGGGGCGGCATACAAATCTAATTAATAATAATAATGATGATGATGATGATGCTTGAATGTAATCTATTTAGTATTGTTTATTTGGTCTCATCCAGAGTGGACATCTGCTGGCTGGGGAATTCTGGGAGTTGAAGTCCAGATATCTTCAAGTTGCCACAGTTGGGAAACACTGATCTAAAGTGTACCATTTTTTTTCTTATTTTGACTTGCATTCCAACAGCTGTGGTGGTGCAGTAGTTTAGAATGCACTATTGCAGGTTAATTCTGCTAATTACTGATTGCAGTTCGGCAGTTCTATTTTCACTGGCTCAAGGTTGATTCAGCTTTCCATCCTTCTCAGGTTGGTAAAATGAGGACTCAGACTGTTGGAGGCAATATTCTGACTCTGTAAACCTCTTAGAGAGGGCTGCAAAGTACTGTGAAGTGGTATATATATCTATTGCTAATCTGCATTTTACAATATTTTTATTGGTTAGATTTTTTCCCCTTTTGTGTAAAGTCAGGTGCAAAAAATGAGTTAAGTAGTTTTGCTTTCTCTCTGATACTCATCAACTTCTGGCTATTTGCTCCCATTAATGGACCAATAGTTTCTTTGGCTTTTTTCTTGTTTTTTATATTTGTATATTACATGTTTTTCTTATTTTTATAAACGTTTTATTATTTTCTTTTACTACAGTCATTCTATTTCTATTTGAAGATCTTTATATTTTATTATTTTCTCCACTTCTTCCTGCTCTATGGATATTACAACTATATTGACTTTTTTGTCTTTCGTGTTGGCAATTGTTAAGTCTATGTAGCAGGTGGTTGTCTGTTTGAATTCTAATATCCCAGAGCAGTTTCTTCATTTTTATTACTTTGTACATTTTGTGGTCCCACCAGTTCTGGCTTGCAGGCAAATCATATTTCTTCCAATGTACCATTGTTGCTACATTGTCATACTGCTGAGTCTGTACAATCTTCCTACAGCAGCAAAGTAAGTGATCCACTGTTTTTTCAGCTTCTTTGCAGAGATGGCATTTGCTATCTATTACTGTCTTTTAAATTCTGGCAGTGTATGTATTTTAAGGCTAAATCTTGTGCAGCTAGAATTAGCCTTTCTGTCTCTTTTTTTCAATTTTCCTGCTTTTTAGCCATTGCTGGCTCTTGTTATCTATTTTGTATATTTTATATATATACACAAAAATATGTAACCCTTCCCTGGTGCAGAGCTGAAGGGATTGGATACTGTAGCCTAGATGATAATTCTCTGCCTTACAAGGCAAAGGTTGCAGGTTCAAGTCCCAGTGGGTATGGCTAGCTGATGAGGACAAAATAAGGCCGAAATAGATCTATTCTAGTGTCCCTTAATTTTCAAATTCAGCAAAAAAACATGTGACACATATAGATAGAATTGTCGGCTATCAATAAAATTAACTGCCTTGGAAATGGCCCTGGGTTGGGCCGAGAGGCAAATAAGGAGCTTGTGATGTTCCTTCAATACACCAGGGTGATTCGACACAAAAATATGTAACCCTTCCCTGGTGCAAAGCTGAAGGGTTTGGATACACAGGAAATAGTATAAGGGCAGACTAGATGGACCATGAGGTCTTTTTCTGCCGTCAGTCTTCTATGTTTCTATGATACTGTAGCCTAAAGGATAATTCTCTGCCTTACAAGGCAAAGGTTGCAGGTTCAGGTCCCAGTGGGTATGGCTAGCTGATGAGGCCAAAATAAGGCCGAAATAGATCTATCCTAGTCTCCCTTAATTTTCAAATTCAGCAAAAAAACATGTGACATTTATATATATATATATATATATATATATATATATATATATATATATATATATATATATATATATATAGGCCATGTAATATTTTGTCTTACCATGGGTTTTTTTAATTTTTGACTTGGTCTCTCTTGTAGACCAGTTTTTTTCTCTCCAATACTCATAAATTTTCAGGTTATACTAGTTTCAGTGTGTAATATTCACTGTTCTTCAGATACTCATTCAATGTCCTTTTTTTCAGTCTTGAACTCTTTGAAATACTTACAAGATTTCACACCCACCTATGGTTTTGGTAAGTAGAGTTTTCAACAACTATGAAGATAAAGGGCATGATTCATTGTCATTTTTTTCCTGGTCTTCCTAGTCAGGGCTTTTAGTTCTGCTTTTATTATTTTACTATTTTTTACTATTATTATTAGAGTTTTAATTCCACCTTCAATATCTTAAGGCACAAAAGATACATAAAAATACTTTTTCAATTGTTAAAATAGATATTGTTTTTAAAAGGCCAGCTTTAGTGAATCTAGATAATTTTAAAATGGATTTCTTCTGGGAAAAAGAAGGCTAGATCTTTTTGAAGGGGTGTGAGGCAAAAAAAAATCAAATACAGTATATAGTGGTATCTCTACTTAAGAATGCATCTACTTAAGAATTTTTCTAGATAAGAACCGGATATTCAAGATATTTTTGCCTCTTCTTAAGAACCATTTTCTACTTAAGAACCCGAGCCTGGAAAAATTTCCCAAGAAATTTGAGAGCGGCACGAAGGCCTGGCCAGTTTTCTGCCATTCCCCCTGAGTTTCTCTCTCTGGCGCAGGGTATGGGAGGTAACGTCGTACCAGGTGTATGGGAGGTGCATGCTCCTCCTTGCCGCCTCAGAGTCCCTCTTTTTAATTTTTTTAAGCCTTAAAGTTTTGGATTTTTTTGATTCCCCTCACCTCACCTTCTTCCTTTGGCAGCAACTGTCCTCCTCCTCTTCTTCCTCCTCCTCCTCCCACCCAAATTCCATGCTTTTATTTCTTTCCTAATAGGTTTGCACACATTATTTGCATTTACATCGACTCCTATGGGGAAAATGGTTTCTACTTATGAACTTTTCTACTTAAGAACCTGGTCACCGAACGAAGTAAGTTCTTAAGTAGAGGTACTAAGCTTAAGCAAATGCTTCTTAATGAAACTAGCATTTAAAACGGATGGACCTTTTCTCAGTTCTCCCACAAGAAAAATGTGCAATCTTAGGTTCTTTAGGGAAGTTTTCTGACTTGAATTCCCTTTGTAATTGTCCTAATAATTCTTAAGACAAACTTTCAGAATGGAAATTATCACCGGCCCAGAAAAGTATTCTACTTATATAGAATCCAAAGAACGATCTAGAGTTCTTGAGATGTGTTCTTTGAACTGATTTTCTCTTCTCTCTTTGGCACATAAGGTTTGTGTTGACAAGGCTAAAGAGGATAGATATATAGAGCAAGCTGAGAAATGTTCCATAATGAAAATAATTACTTTGTCCTTTCCTGAAATGTCTTAATGCCTTCAGCTGCAGAATGCTGATCCCTGGCATTTCCCAGGATCTCTTGTGAGGTTCATTGTGACTTTATGAGTTAATCATGTCAGGAATAGTCATTTTAACTCGTATGCCTTGAGGAGTAATTACACATTTAAATGATTAAACAAATCAGGGAAAAAGTCTACTGCCTAACGAAAGGAGTTAGTGCTGAAATCCTTTTTTATATATTAGTATCACAAGTTATTTGTAAATAACATATTCATGTTAGAGATGGAAAAAAGAATTCTATCATGCCCTCTGAAATAATTTATATTTTATTGGTACCCGGGTGTTTTGTAATTTCTATTTATTTGCTGCAAGAGTGGAGAATAAAAATCAAGTAGTTTATTTCATCAAAAGAATGAAAAATGGTTCATTAGATACCTATGGAACTGAAGCTAATTGTATGATTTGGAGGGGGGTATTAATTGTCATAACTGCCTGTTTAACTAACTAATGTTGGTCACAAAAAGTTTGCCCTATCTCTGCATTTTCATTGTAGTTAAAATGTTTCATTTGCCAAAAGAAAACAGGAGGCAGAGGAGGGGGGAAATGTCAGAAACCAAAACAATACTATTTGGATTGGAAGACCAGGTAGGAGGAGTAACTAAGGATTAATGTTTCCCACTGGAGACACCAATGACTGTCATCTCCAAATTGCAGTCACCTCACATCATGTAACAGCTTGAATCACAGATATTCCAAGATTCTCCATCCCTCCAATTACAAATTAAATATAATTTAGATTATCTAGGTTTTTTTTATTTCATCGGAGACATAAGGTCAGAATTGATTGAATATGTACTACCTGCACGTAATGATTTCAGTTTTTCACAATCATGTGCTAATGCTCCACAGTAATGGCCTATGGATGAAGAGACAGATGCACTACCAGTCATTCGCTACACATTTGCATTAACAAATCAACAAATTTAAATGAAGCCCATCCAACAAATTTATGCTACTTACTGTATTTTTCGGTGTATAAGACGCACCAGTGTATAAGACGCAACAAGATTTTAGAGGGGGAAATCAAGGAAAAAAGTATTCTGAACCAAATGGTGTAGTATTATATTGTTTAATAAAATACCAGTGTAGCAGAATACATTTTACCACCATGTATACTTTTTAAAACCATGTACACTTTTTACAAACTTCAAACTTGACAGCTTCAAGGACTTCAAGCTTGTGGACTTCAATTCCCAGAATTCCTCCACCAGTCATGCTAGCTCAGAAATGGGAACTGAAGTCCACAAGCCTTAAAGTTGCCAGATTTGAAGACTCTTGCACTTCTAATTAGTGATGGGCGAACCGAACCCGCACAATTCAGGTCCGTACCGAATTTTATGGTGTTTGGTACCCCGGACCCGAACCCGAAATTTTTCAAAAATCTGTGCCGAAGTTTGGGTTCGGTTTGGGCAGCGTGGCAAAGCGGTGGACCAGCGGACCAATGGACAGCCTTCTTCTTACCTAAAGCCATTCGGTCTGTGGACATCAAGGTAAATGAAAGGCTGGGATTGGCCATCTGCCCATTGGCCAGCAGTATGCATGGCTTGCATTGGTTCACAAGGACATCTGACCTGCCTCTATAAAAGGCAGCACCTTGGTGTCCAGCCCCATTGTAAAAGATACAAGCTAGGCAGGGAAAGCCTGTGTTAGTTTTACTGAGAGGGAGAGATAGATTTAGGTTTCACTTTGGTTCTGCTGCAAAGAAAGAGAGACCTCAAAGACTCTTCTACTTCATAAAAGTTGAAGAGACAAGAAAACTTTGGTGAGTGAAGAAGAAAAAAACGGGGGGAGGCATGGGGACAGTTGCTCTCTGCTACACTTCCACTTTTACATTTTTAAAACGTTTTTCCTTTCATTCATTTTGTGTACAAATACACGGAAGAGCACAACAATATTAATTTGTGCGTGTGTGTGGGGGGGTTGGGGTTATTTATTTCTCTATCCTATATTTTCATTTTCAAATTTTAAAACCATTTTTTATACATAGATCTGATTAAAACTTTAAAACAAAAAGTTAAAAACTAGCACAAAGTAATGAATTTTATTTATGATCACGATTTATTTATTTATTTATGATCATGATTTATTAGTACTTGTTCTAGTACGAGTCTACGGAGAGAGGCGACATACAAATCTAATAAATAAATAAAATAAATAAATAAAATAAATAAATAAATAAATAAATAAATAAATAATGTACACTGAGAGCTTATGCACTGTGGATAAACATAGAAACATAGGAACATAGAAGATTGAGGGCAGAAAAAGACCTCATTGTCCATCTAGTCTGCCCTTATACTATTTCCTATATTTAATCTTAGGATGGATATATGTTTATCCCAGGCATGTTTAAATTCAGTTACTGTTGATTTACCATTACAACCATGTCTGCTGGAAGTTTGTTCCAAGCATCTACTACTCTTTCAGTAAAATAATATTTTTTCACCTTGCTTCTGATCTTTCCCCCAACTAACCTCAGATTGTGCCCCCTTGTTATTGGGTTGACTTGACTATTAAAAACACTTCCCTCATGTGTCTCCAAACACACAAAGTTCTTGTGTGTTCAATCACATTTAGCCAATAAAGAATACAGTGATCCCCCGCTCGTTGCGAGGGTTCCGTTCCAGGACCCCCCGCAACGAGCGGGTTTTCGCGAAGTAGCGCTGCGGAAGTAAAAACACCATCTGCGCATGTGCAGATGGTGTTTTTACTCCCACAGCGCTAGCGAGGAGCCGAAGATTGGGGGCGGCGCGGCTGTTTGCCGCCGGCATGGGGGGCTTCCTAGCAGCCCCCCAAACCCGGGTTGGGGGTCCGGGGGGCGCTGGCTCTCGGCGCTTTCGAGCTGAGTCCGGGAGCGAATTCGCTTCCGGACTCAGCTCAAAAGCGCCGATAGCCAGCGCCAACGAACGGCTTGTCCACGCTGGCTCTCGGCGCTTTCGAGCTGAGTCCGGGAGCGAATTCGCTTCCGGACTCAGCTCAAAAGCGCTGATAGCCAGCGCCAACGAACGGCTTGTCCACGCTGGCTCTCGGCGCTTTCGAGCTGAGTCCGGGAGCGAATTCGCTTCCGGACTCAGCTCAAAAGCGCCGATAGCCAGCGCCAACGAACGGCTTGTCCACGCTGGCTCTCGGCGCTTTCGAGCTGAGTCCGGGAGCGAATTCGCTTCCGGACTCAGCTCAAAAGCGCCGATAGCCAGCGCCAACGAACGGCTTGTCCACGCTGGCTCTCGGCGCTTTCGAGCTGAGTCCGGGAGTGAATTCGCTTCCGGACTCAGCTCAAAAGCATCGATAGCCAGCGCCAACGAACGGCTTGTCCACGCTGGCTCTCGGCGCTTTCGAGCTGAGTCCGGGAGTGAATTCGCTTCCGGACTCAGCTCAAAAGCGCCGATAGCCAGCGCCAACGAACGGCTTGTCCACGCTGGCTCTCGGCGCTTTCGAGCTGAGTCCTGGAGCGAATTCGCTTCAGGACTCAGCTCGAAAGCGGCGAGAATGAATGGCGTGGGCGGGCGAAGGGCGGGCGGCAGCGAGGAGTTTGCGTGGGCGGTGGGGAAACTCCTTGCTGATGCCCGCTGCTCGCCCTCCCGCCAGCAAGAGGGGGAAGACCCAGGGAAGCCGCCCAGCAGCTGATCTGCCGGGCCCCATCTACGCATGCGTGCCCATAGAAAAAGAGCACGCATGCGTAGATGGTGTTTTGACTTCCGGGTTCAAAAATCGCAAATTACCCTGTTCGCAATGGTTGGGGACGCAATAACCGGGGGATCACTGTATTCTATTCTGTTCTATTCTTTCCACTCCACTCCATCCACTCCACTGCACTCTATTTTTCCATTCCATTTTTCTTCTTTCTATACTCTGTCTAATGATCAAAACTATATATCACATTTATTTTGTTCATTGTTACGCAAAAGGCCCATATGGAGCTTCCAGTGATCAATAAATATGTCTTTTTTCTGTCAAAAGCACAGTCTAATGTTTCTACCCATTCTTTTATCTGACATTTATAACTTATATTGTTATATTGTTAAAGATATTTGCCCACATTGAATTTTCTAGCATTATTTTACCAGTCTTCTTAGGAATAGATCTAGTTCAATAATCCTGTATCATTTTTCATATAAAAGTAAATGCTTTCCAGAATTCTCCCAGTTCCTTTGCTCATCATTAACGGTGATGCTTCTGGGAATCTTGTTTGCATTAAGAAGTTATTTCTTCTGTCTGTATGCCTTTGTTTGAGTTTAGATTACATTTGTTTGACAAACACGGGGCGACTTCATGTATCTGTGATTTTGATGTTTTTCTGTCTAATACAAAGGCTCTACTGCTGCCTGGGCATTTTTCCCCTAATTCTAATTCCACCTGAATGCTGCACCTTCATCTGTTCCTTGGACTAGTGTCACCGCAGGCCTTCAAACATGAAGAAAGCTGTGAAAAAGGGACATGGCCATGCTGCTGCTGCTGCTGCTGCAGCTGGTGCTGCAGGGGCAGGTAGAGGGCGTGTAACACCTGCGTCTCCTACCCCTTCCTCTGGTGCAAGCAGGCGCCGGGGTTTGATGCAAGAAGAAGTTGGAGATGACATGGCATGCAGCGCTACCTTTTCCTTGGAATTGCCTTCGACACACTCCACCACATCTGCGTGTTCACAGCCTGAGTCATCACCACCCTCCAAAGCAGCAAGGTCGTCTCACCCAGAAGCAGTGGATTTTTTAATGCTGTTCTCTGAAACTTGCAACTGGGATGCCATTGGGCGTCCACCTGCCCAATCCGCAGTTGCAGACCTTGAGTTTCTGGATAGCCAGGAGAAAGAGGAGGTGTCCATGGCATCATTGGGGAAGACCATGATCGATGATGATGAGACCCAGATCCCCGCAATGTAGAGTTTGAGAAGGAGGGTAGTGGGGAAGAGTCGGTGGAAGAAGATGACAAGGTGCTAGATCCCACGTGGACCGAAGGCTGACAGTTCAGAGGAGAAAGAGGCTGTGGTAGTCCCACAGCCCCAGGCAGCAAGCAGAAGTGGAAGGAGAAGGCTGCAAACCCTCAGTCTGCTGGTACTACTGCCCACCGTGTCCAGGTGCCGAGCATGCCTCATGTGTCACAAAGAATCTCACCAGCATGGCATTTTTTTCAAGCAGTTAGAAGACAAGAAAAAGGTTGTTTGCAATCTATGCCACCAGTCCCTGAAGCGAGGGAGAGATCTTAATAATCTCAGCACCAGCTGCATGACCAGGCACCTGATTTCAAAACATGACCTTCGGTGGGGACAATACCTTAAAAGTATTCAAACGCCTGGGTCTTCCTCTTCTGCTGTGTCTGCCTTGGACACTGCCAATGCCCCCCCAACAACAAGGTCACCTGTCTGTCCCCAAAGGGGCATTGATGGATCACCACCACCACCAATGGCAGCACCAGCAGCACCAGCACCGGCAGCAGCAGCACCACCACCATCATCGCCAAGCATATCTACACCGTCCCAGGGAAGCATTCATCAGCTGTCCATCCCTCAAAGTTTTGAGAGAAAGCATAGGTTCGGGACATCCCACCCATGAGCCCTGGCCCTAAATGCCAGCATTTCACAGCTGCTTGCATTTGAAATGCTACCCTACCGCCTGGTTGAGACACCAAGTTTCAGGAGATTTCTTAAATTGGCTGTCCCACAATACTCTGTTCCCAGCCGCTATTACTTTTCACACAAGGCCATCCCTTCCCTGCACCAACATGTAGTGGAGAAATTCGGTGTGCACTGCAAAATGCTGTCTGTTCCCGCATCCACTTCAGCACCGACATGTGGACCAGCAAACATGGCCAGGGCCAGTACATCTCTCTCACTGCCCACTGGGTGAATGTAGTGGTGGCCGGGAATGAGGTGGGAAGCAGTTCAGCACATATCCTTCCACCACCCAGGATTACTGGACATCAGTTGGTGCCTGCTGTTGCCTCCAGCTCCTACTCTGCTTCCCCGTCTTCTTCGTCCACACCCAGTAAGCGCAGCCCGGCAACCGCCTACTTCAGAACGGCCATGGGTAAACAGCAGTACGCGGTGCTGAAACTCATCTGCTTGGGCGAGAGACCACACACTGCCCAGGAGCTATGGACCGGCATCCAGGGGCAGACAGATGAGTGGTTGTTGCCGCTGAACCAGAAGCCGGGAAAGGTGGTGTGCGACAACGGGCAGCCTTGGGTCGAGTGGGGTTGACGCACATCCCTTGCATAGTGCATGTGGTCAACCTGGTGGTGCAGACGTTCCTGGCCAATTATCCGGGCATGTCGGCGCTACTGGGTAAAGTGCGTGCGGTGTGCACGCACAAACAGACGTTCCCACCCTGCTGCTGCTCTCCTATCTTCCCTGCAGAGGAACTTTGGCCTTCCCACCCACCGCCTCATCTATGATTTGCCAACCAGGTGGAATTCCACGCTGCATATGCTTAAAAGGGTGTGTGAGCAACAGCAGGCAATAGTGGATTACCAGTTTCATAACCCCGGTCAAGTCGAAGTGCAGATCCACAGCACAATGAGTGGGCCTCCATGAGGGACATTTGTTCCATCTTGAATGGCTTCCAGTATGTCACCAATATGGTCAGCACTGACAATTCCATCGTCAGTGCTACCATCCCCGTGGTTTGCCTACTGGAAAAAACCCTTCAGGCCATGCAGGTTGTGCGACAGGAGGAAACAGAACAGCAGGCAGAACAGGAGGAGCAGGCGGAGGAAGGCCCATTTTCCCAGCAAATCCATGTCTCGCAGGGTGGGGGGCTGTGCCGACAGCAGCCAGGTACTCCACTGTCCAGCCAGCGTAGAGTTTTGGGGCAGCAGGAGGAGGAGGAGGAGGATTTGTAGCAGGGCAGCTCACAGGCACCAATGGAGCGTGGCTGGAGGGGGGAGCAGGAGGAAGAGGAGGAGGAGGAGGAGGAGAGACCTGTTGATGAAAACATAGCCTTGACTCCGGGCATCCTGGCTCACATGAGCCACTACATGCTCCAGTGCCTGCGGAATGACCCCAGGGTAGCCCGCATCCTCGAGTCGGCCAATTACTGGTGGCCGCCCTGCTGGATCCCTGTTATAAGGACCACATCACCTCCTTCATACCAGTGCACGAGCGGGAGCACAGAATAGACGAGTACAAGCGTGCACTCTTGGACGCACTATTGGAAGAGTTCCCACAGCAATTGGAGTGCCCAGTGGTGGCACGCGGAGTGGAAGCAGGAGTAGGATGCAGTCAACAACGCAGCGGGGACACTGGCAGCAATACAGGGGGGTGGTCATTGGAAGACATTGCAAATATGCAACCTCCACACAGATGCACCACCCTTGGATGCGATGCCCCATAGCAGAAGGCATCACGTGACCTGCATGGTGGACGAATACCTGTCCACGCGCATGATGGTTCTTAGCGATGCCTCCACCAACTTCAAATTTGGGGTAGGAAAATTGAACATGTGGCCAGAGCTTGCCCTCTATGCCCTGGAAGTGCTGGCCTGCCCTATGGAAAGCGTCCTGTCAGAGCGTGTGTTCAGCACCGCATGAAGGCTCATCACTGACAGAAGGATCCGCCTATCCACAGTCAACGTTGACATACTGACATTTTTAAAAATGAACCAGTCGTGGATCACAGAGGACGTTGCTGTGCCACCACCTGAGTGAGTGGTTAGAGCGTTCGCTATCACCACCAACAACAACACCCTCACAGACAGTTGTAAAATTCATGTTATGTATGTATATATATAGTCAGTTATATTTTTATAGTGAAAGTTTGGGTATAGTTTGTGTTTGACTAAAGTTTGTGTTCAATAAACCTATTTTTTGCACAGATTTGTTCTGAGAACCTGTAATGTACTTTTGGGTCAACCACAGGACCACCTTCTTTCTCTGCCTTTCCTTTTTCTGTGTAAGCTGAAGCCTCAAGCTGTTACTACTGGTCACAGCGGCAAGAGACCGAAGGCACCACAGAGCGCATGGCCTTCCATCGCATGGAATTACTGTGAAAAAAGTGATGCCTGTGGCATATCGGATTGCTGGGTAAAATCTGGCGGGTGGCTGTTGTTGCCTCCTCCTGCTACTCTGGGTACCCGTTCACCCTCCTGCAAATTTAATTTGTGTGGGAGTTCGGTTCGGTTCGGGTTCGGGGTTCTGTGACATCACCCGAATTTTTTTAAAAGTTCGCCCGAATCCGTCGAACCCGAACTTCATTGGGTTTGCCCATCACTATTTCTAACCCCCAACTCAAATAAACAAAACAAACAAGGGCATTTCATTTTGTTAGTGTTCCTTTAGTCACAGAAATGGCTAGTGATAGAATCATTTACAATTACACTTCCCTGCTGAGATTGCCTTAATATTACTATTATACCATGAGGTTTCCAAAGACCCCTCTCTTGGCAACTCAATCTTCACAAATGAAGTGCATGGAAATATATGGTGATGGTGATAAACCTCCATTGTTTCAGTTGGGCCACTCGGGTGAGAAAACCAGCTGGCTTTGGACCGAAAGTGCTTGGAAGGTGCGGGCTGTGCGCTTTTTTCTATGGCAGCATGGAGTTCCCTTGTTTTCTTCTCTGACAGGTCCTGGGATACGCGCTCATTCAGTCTCCCAAGCACCAACGCCGCCACTGCTGCCATGGAAAGGCAGCTGTGGGGGACAGACTTATTTCCCCCTTTGCTGCCTTTCTATGTCAGGAGCGGCGGCGGCGCTTGGGAGACTGAACGAGCCCGCCCTCCAGGACTTGCCAGACTTTCCTTTTCGGTTGCCTTTATTATAGCCAGGGAGAGCCTTTGCCTGCGTAGACTCATTGCTCTAGAGATTGCAGGTTGTGAGTCCCTCCTGATGAAGTTTGACTTAGGGGTTCAGGTGGGCTTGTTGCTCACGTACCTGCCTCCAAGCTGCGTGTCAACAGCCCTGCATGTGCTGCTCGAGGAGGTAGCCGGGCTGGCGGTGGGGTTCCCCAGACTCATTGTCTTGGGGGACTTTAACCTACCATCGCTCGGTGAAGCCTCTGGACTAGTGCAGGAGTTCATGGCCACCATGACAGCCATGGACCTGACTCAAGTAGTACAGGGTATGACTCACAAGGGATGGCATGCACCCGACATGGTATTCCTCTCTGAGCAATTGAGCAATGGTTTGAGACTAAGTGTTGCCTTTGTCATGGTCAGACCATTTTCTATTGCAGCTTGACTTCCTGGCTCCAATCCTTCCCTGCAGGGAGGCGGAACCGACTAGGTGGTTCCGCCCCAGATGCCTGAGGGACCCAGAGGGCTTTCAGAGGGCGCTTGAGGTTATTCCAGATGCACTCGTCCACAGTTCGGCAGAGTCTCTTGCTGAAGCCTGGAACAAGGCTGCAGTGGAGGCGCTTGACCGGATTGTGCCGTTGCAACCTCTCCGTGGCAGTAGAACCTGTAGAGCTCCGTGGTTCAACGAGGAGCTCTGGGATTTGAAATGCCAGAAGAGATGTCTAGAGAAGTGATGGAGGAAGAGTAAGTCCAAATCCAATCAAACATTTGTAAGAGCTCATATTAAGACTTACAAAGTGGCGCTCAAGGCGGCAAGATGTGCGTATCATGCCGCCTTGATTACATCAGTGGAATCTCATCCGGCCGCTATGTTTAGAGTGACCTGCTCCCTTCTTAACCAGGGGGGAGTTGGGGAGCCCTTGCAGAGTAGTGCCGAGGACTTTAACACATTTTTTGCTGATAAAGTCACTCGGATTCGGGCGGACCTCGACTCCGATTGGATAACAGAGTCGACTGACAATGAGTCAGTCGAGGTGTCTGGGGCCTGTACTTGTCCATCTGTCTGGGAAGAGTTTGATCTGGTGACACCTGATGAAGTGGACAAGGCCATTGGAGCTGTGAGTTCCGCCACCTGCTTACTGGATCCATGTCCATCCTGGCTGGTTTCGGCCAGCAGGGAGGTGACACGGAGCTGGGACCCAGCCATTCTCAACAACTATCGTCTAGTCTCCAACCTTCCCTTTATGGGGAAGGTTGTTGAGAAGGTGGTGGTGCTCCAGCTCCAGCGTTCCTTGGAAGAAGCCAATTATCTAGGCCCTCAGCAGTCAGGATTCCGGCCCAGCTATAGCACAGAAACTGCTTTAGTTGCGCTGATGGATGATCTATGGCGGGCCCGGGACAGGGGTTTATCCTCTGTCCTGGTGCTTCTCAACCTCTCAGTGGCTTTCGATACCATCGACCATGGTATCCTTCTGCGCTGGCTGGAGGAGTTGGGAGTGGGAGGCACTGTCCTTCAGTGGTTCTCCTCCTACCTCTCCGGTCGGTCGCAGTCAGTATTATTGGGGGATCAGAGGTCGACTTCAAGGTCTCTCCCTTGTGGGGTGCCTCAGGGTCTCGGTCCTCTCCCCCTGCTATTTAATATCTACATGAAACCACTAGGTGAGATCATCCAAGGGCATGGTGTGAGGTATCATCAGTACGCTGATGATACCCAGCTGTACATCTCCACCCCATGTCCAGTCAGCGAAGCAGTGGAAGTGATGTGCCGGTGCCTGGAGGCTGTTGGGGTCTGGATGGATGTCAACAGACTCAAGCTCAACTCTGATAAGACAGAGTGGCTGTGGCCCTCCTTGCCTTTCGCAAACTCCTTAAAACCCACCTCTGCCGTCAGGCATGGGGGAATTGAGACATTTCCCCCCAGGCCTATATAGTTTTATGTATGGTATGCTTGTGTTGTATGTTCTTTTAAATAATGGGTTTTTAGATTTTTAATGTTAGATTTATTCTCTGAATATTGTTTTATTATTGTTGTGAGCCGCCCCGAGTCTGCGGAGAGCGGCGACATACAAATCTAATAAATAAAAAAACTCTAATAAATAAATTCCATGGGATGATAAAGTGTAGGATTTGTGGCTTCAAGCCGGCACTGGGTGATGGTGCGTATACCGGGCATTAAACAGGGCAAGTGGAACAGAAATATCTGACAGTGGTCATTTTCTGCCTGTAAGAAGTAACTCAGCTCATGCACCCTGTGTAGGAGTGGGGTTCGGCCACCCCTGTTGTGCTTTAAATTTGGAGCCAAAGGTTTTTGATCGAGACCTCAATGCAACTTTAGGCACACGTGTGGATTGTGTGGTGCAGGGCACGCCACAGCCTCCTGTAACAGGGGCTGTGGGGGCAGAGAGAACAAGGAGCAAAATGGAAGAAACAGGCAGCAATTAACCAGTTGCAGGGAAAAGGGGCTCAGCCCCATTAATGTGCATAAGCTGGAAGCGTTGTTGGGGGGTATAAACCCATAAAGCATGTGAGAGTTTTGTTACAGAGGTTTAGGGAGGGGTTTAGGATACTATTCAAAGGGTCAAGAAAGGATTAATAGGCACAAAATTTAAGATCGATTGTTGACTGGTGAGAGAAAAAAATTGATAAAACAGAAGGAAGAGTTATAGTTAAACATCCTCACCATTTAAACTTTTATATTTATTTATTTATTTATTTATTTATTTATTTATTTATTTATTTATTTATTTATTTATTTAGTCCAATACACAATAATGCACAATGAACGTTATAGAGGATATAGTAGAGAAGAAATACGAGATATAGGAGAGACTATAGGACAGGGGACGGAAGGCACTCTAGTGCACTTATGCACGCCCCTTACTGACCGCTTAGGAATCTGGAGAAGTCAACCATGGATAGTCTAAGGGTAAAGTGTTGGGGGTTAGGGGATGATACTACGGAGTCCAGTAATGAGTTCCACGCTTCAATAACCCGATTACTAAAGTCATATTTTTTACAGTCAAGTTTGGAGCGGTTAATATTAAGCTTGAATCAGTTGTGTGCTCTTGTGTTGTTGTGGTTGAAGCTGAAGTAGTCTTTGACAGGCAGGACACTGCAACATATGATCTTGTGGGCAATACTTAGATCATGTTTAAGGCGTCGTACTTCTAAGCTTTCAAGATCCAGGATTGTAAGTGTAGTTTCGTAGGGTATTCTGTTTTGAGTGGAGGAATGAAGGGCTTTTCTTGTGAAGTATCTTTGAACATTTTCAAGGGTGTTAATATCTGAGATGCGATATGGGTTCCAAACAGATGAGCTGTATTCGAGGATGGGTCTGGCGAAAGTTTTGTAAGCTCTGGTAAGTAACTTGGTCACACTCAATGTGTCACGGTGCACAAAAAATCATAAGGAGAGTTTTGTCTCATTCATCACCTATCGTTTCTCCAGGGGAGTTGATGAATGATTTTATTCCCAAGGAGTTATGTTTGATTAGATATACATCATTTGATTTGGCTGTTTAAATGGTACAGGAGTGCGGCATAGGGGCACTAATGGGAAAGTGTGACTTTCAGACTCCTACAGGTACTCCCTGAAGATTTTGATCTTCTGGGTTTTTATTTTGAGGAGGAATTTATATCCTGCTTCTTGTTTGAGCAATTTAGTTCATTTCTTGAGTGGGCACATAGGCAAGTATCGGCTTAGGGGATATTGTGCACTGCTTGGATGATTTTCTCATGACAGGGCCAGTGCAGGACGACTCTTGCAGGGATAGGATGGAAGTCTTTAAGGCTATGTGCGCAGAGCTAGGGGTTCCTTTGGCTGAGGAGAAGACCGAGTGTCCCTCTAAAGTGATCACATTTTGAGCATTGAGCTTAACTCAGTCAAGCAAACTTGCTGGCTCCCTCAAAATAAGGTTGATAAACTTTGAGATAAAATCAAGGAAGTTCTTGGTATCAAGGTGACTTTGAGACAGGTATAGGAGTTGGCTGGTTTGTTGAATTTTGCTGCAAGGGCATAACATCAGGTAGAATGTTCTTGCGGTGTCTATATTCAGCCATGAAGGGTTTAAGAAAACCGTATCACAGGGTGTGCTTGAAGGCGGGGGTTAGGTTGGATTTAGAAACATGGCAGGGCTTTTTACAAGGTTTTAATGGTGTGACATTTTGGAGGCAGGAGCAATTGCTGAAAGCTGATGCACGTGAAATCCAATGTGACTGGGACTGTGGGTTTTGGAGTGGTTTTGGGGGATCAATTGTGCTCCTCCCCATGGCCAGGGAAATGATTGACGGGTAGCATTCATAGGGACCTCATCTTCCTCAAATTCTTTCCCATAGTAGTGGCAGTGGAAATCTGGGGGACACAACTAGCAAATAAAATGGTACATTTTTGGTGCGATAACCAAGCAGTGGTCCATGTCATTAATTCTTTGTCATCAAGCACCAACAGGTTATGCGCCTGGTTGATTATTTCATAAGCAGATGTTTGCACCTCTTGGTGTGCCATGTGCCAGGCGTGGAGAACAGCATGACTGAAGCTCTGTCCCACAGACAGTTGACCGGGTTTTGGCTGCTGGCTCCTAGAGTGCAGGAAGAATCGGAACCAGTACCTCAGTACCTGTGGGAGCTTGGAGAACTGAGGTAACCAGGGCAATGATTTATCTATAGCTCAGAGCACCCGAAGAGCATATCACCATGCAGGCAATGAATTCGAGACCTTTTGGCACAGAAAGACTGAGCACATATGGTCTATACTGGTCGAGCATCTGCTGAAATTCTGTGTAGTGAACAGACAACAGGGTTTGTCTGCGCACACAATAAAGGTAAAGTCTTGGGGCTAGTGCTCATTTCCAAGGCCAGGGGCTGGAGGGACTGTTCTACAGATTTTTGGGTTAGGAAGATGCTAAATGGTTAGGCAAAGGAGGGGGCTCAGTCAAGGGCAGACACTAGGAAGCCCCTTTCAGAAGAACAGCTCAGGGGCCTTGGTTTCAAGTCCCCTAATCATTTTGGTTGCTCTTTTCTGTACCTTCTCCAGAGTTTCAATGTCTGTTTTGAAGTGTGGTGACCACAACTGGATGCAGTACTCCAGATGTGGTCTGACCAGAGCGTAGTAGAGTGGTATTAATACTTCCCTGGTCTTGGAGTGCATTCCCCTGTTGATGCAGCTTAGGATAGTGTTGGCTTTTTTGGCTGCTGCTGCACATTGCTGGCTCGTGTTTAGTTGATTATCCACCAAGACTCCAAGATCTCTTTCGCAGTCACTACTGCTAAGTGGGGTTTCTCCCAGGCTGTATGTGTGTCTAGGTTTTTTTTTTTACCAAGGTGAAGGACTTTGCTCTTGTCGATGTTGAACATCATGTTGTTAGTGTGGGCCCATAGTGTTAATCTGTCTAGATCTTTCTGTATTTTGAGCCTGTCCTCTAAGATGTTGGTTATCCCTGCCAGCTTGGTGTCATCTGCGAATTTGATTAATTCCCCTTCTACTCCCTAGTCCAGGTCATTGATGAAAATATTGAAGAGTACAGGGCCCAGGACGGAACCCTGTAGTACCCCACTGCATACCTTCTTCCATGTGGATTTGGAACCGTTGAGGACAACTCCTTGCATGCGGTTGGACAGCCAACTGTTTATCCATCTGCATGTGTTGTAACCTACCCCGGTTTTTTCTAATTTGTGGATTAGGAGATTGTGGTCAACTTTATCAAAAGCTTTGCTGAAGTCCAAGTATATGAGGTCTACTGCATTGTGTTGGTCCATTGATTTGGTTATGGTGTTGAAAAATGATATGAGGTTGGTTTGGCATGATTTGTCTCAGACAAACCCGTGCTGGCTGTTGGATATAATGTTGTTTGTTTCTAGGAAGTGGCAAAGTTTTTTTAAATTTATTTTCTCCAGTATTTTTCCAGGTATAGAAGTCAGACTGATTGGTCTGTAGTTGCCTGGCTCAGTCTTTTTACCTTTTTTGTGGATGGGGACTACGTCAGCTCATTTCGTCTTCTGGAAGGTCTCCAGTGTTCCAGGATTTTTGGTAGATGAGGAGAAGTGGTTCCGCAATGGTGTCTACCAGTTCTTTTAGGACTCTTGGGTGAAGTCCATCTGGCCCTGGTGATTTGTACTCGTTGAGCTCCCCTTATTGTGTTTTTGTCTATGCTGAGTTCGGTTCTGGGGCTATTTGTTGCAGACTTACAGGTTGGTTGGTAGGTGGTTCCATTTTGTGTGAAGACTGATGCAAAGTAGGTGTTGAGCAGCTGTGCTTTGTCTCTGTTGTCTGTGATTTCATTACCGTCTTCGCTTTTTAGTGTAGTGACTGTTTCCTTGATTTTCTTCTTGTTGTTTATGTGCTGGAAGAAACTTTTTTTGTTGTCTTTGACTTTCGTTGCAAGGTATTGTTCATGTTGGGCCTTTGCTGTTTTTATTTTTTGTTTGCAGGTTTTGGCTGTTTGCTGATATTCCGCTTTGGTTACGAGTTCTTCTTTCCATTTTTTGTATTTGGCTTTTTTTTCTTTTAGGTTGTCTGCCAGTTCTTTATTTAGCCATTTTGGTTTTCCTGATTTTCTTTTTCATGGAGATTGTATTGTTTTGGGCATCTATGATACTGTTTTTTAGGGCCTCTCATGCTTTCTGTGTGGTTTTACCCTTTAGAAGTCCTTTCCAAGGTTTTTTTCCCAGGTTTGCTCTGAGCTTGTTAAAGTCCGCTTTTCTGAAGTCTGGGACTCTAGTGATGTTGGGTACAGCAGTTGGTGATTATAATATGTTGAATTTGAGGATGACATGATCACTCTCACCCAGTGTGCCTTCTTCTTCAATTCCCTCTATAATTTCTTCCCTGTTTGTTAATATTAGGTCGAGTATTGCAGTCCCTCTGGTTCCTGTTTCCACTTTTTGGATTAGAGTTATTTGTTTATTTTGGGGTTACAGTTATTTGCTTATTCATCAGGATGGTGCTCCCCTTACTAAGTATCCATTTTGGGCTTTGATGATAAAAGCATTGCATAAAATGGGATTAAATCACAAGGATTTTGGCACACATTCATTTAGGATTGGGGCCGCCTTGGGGCAGCATTGTATGGATACAGCACAGAACAGATAAAGGCAATTGGAAGATGGAAGTCCAACACCTTCAAAATTTATATATGTGCTTTCAATTAAGGAGTATTTGAATTCTGGACTAACAATGTCTTTTTTTCTCATTCAATACTTCACCAGACAAAGGGGAAGCCACTTGTTCTGATCTGCTGCCACAGCATGATTTACTGAGTCAGAAGGAAAGCAGCAAAATCTGATTGGGGAACGCAATTGAAGCTCTGCCAAAATGGCTAGTGTTGCACCTCGTTGAGAATGACCTTGGTGCTCTGAAGGGCTTAGCCTTGATGTGGCAAGCCATGGAAAATCTCCATGTTATTAAGGTGGTGTGGTCAGAGATGGTGCCCAGAAAGGTCTGGTGTTGTTTTGGTGATCCTAAAGGTGTGAACAAGGCCTGGAAAAGGGTCAATCACTAGCTGGGCAATTTAGTTTTGAGGATGGGAGGTCGGGTGGTTTGCCATCCTGACATTCGTATCTCCCATTCGGGCCACCACTGGGAAGAGGGGATCCACTTGTCCGACAGGGGTAATAATATATTTCTCTCAGACCTGCAGAGATGCCTGCAGGTGTTGGGGTAGGTGTGGGGTAGAATCAGGGGACCTAAATTGAAATTTAATCCCTTACTGTGGCAGGTTGGGGACGGAAATGGGTGTTAGCAGCAGCTGCATGTTCTCTTTAGGGTGCCTTTCAGAAGGTGATTGGCTGCCCCTCACCAGAAGCTCCAGGCATTTCTGCCTTGAGTTATGGAGCAGGGGGTTCTCACCTATGTCAGATAGCCTCCCCACATGCAAGTAGAGCAAGGGAAAAGCCAGGGGGAACTTTCCCTTGCTCAGCAGGGATCTTCGCCCATAGATGCTTAGAAATGTTTTGATAGGGATTCCGCCGCCTTTGGTTTCTTACCTCTGCAGATCTTTCAATAAAGTTTTCATATATTATCAATAAAGTGACCTATTTTTAAAATCCAATTTTTTGTGTCCATGCATTATTTGGCTTCCAAGGCAAAGCATACAGTTCTAAACCTGATGTGCCATTAAGTTTCAACTTCATGTTCTTAAGGCTATCAGTGAGCTAAGACTGAGCTAATAGGTATACCTCTAGTTAAATTATTTGTAGGGGAATACAAATTCATTGTATTTTTAAATGAATAATCTAAACAAATTAATCCTGAAAAATCAGTATGAACAATGAATAAAAATGAACTATATAATCTATGAGACAATAAGAAAGCTGAGCTTTATTTTTCTACAAAACATTTCCATTATATCTGATTTTTTTAAAAATAATCATCTTACAATTCTTAGTTCCATTAGCTCTGAACCAAGATAAAATAACACCTTTACATAAAAATATATCTTGGAATTCAAACTCTATACAGTTTAAGAAGAGAGTAAAACATTTTTCTTTACTTTTAAAATGGTATATTAATGAAACATAGTCCTAAGCAAACCCACATACAAAGAACCCCATTGTGCCCTGTCAGTATGTTCTCTATGCTCTTTTTATATGCTAACTCAGAATAGTAATTACAGATCTTCTAAGTTGACTTCTGTTTTCCAGAAATATGAGTTGTACATAAAACATGCCTTTTCATCACAACAATTACCATTAATCAAAACACTGAAAGCTAATACCACTCAAGTCCAACCTACTGCTGTGCCTAGCAATATATCAAACTGTCTGTTGTCAAACACTCTATACAAACTTAAACACTTATCACAGCAAACAAAAAGTACATGCTATTTTAAAAGTTAAATATAGTATTTTAAAAGTGTAAAAAATACATCTTACTTTTTAAGTTAACTCTGTTTTTCTGTTGGGTTTAGTATTACCTCATTTTAGATAAAAAGCATTCAAATGCATTCAAATTCTTGTTTCTAATAAAGGCATAAGCAATCCTAATAAGTAAAAGTTTTGATACATTTAGTAGATTAACCATGAAACACTAATAACATAATCCATCTGATTTTCATCATGGAATATTTGTTTAAAAATTATTAGTATCATGATACTTGAACAGCAAATGTTTTTATCAGAAATAATTTTATTGTTAATAATAATGTACATAACTGAAGTTTGCATATTCATTTAATAGAACTATTAAGTTCTATTATATCCAAGATGCATATGTAGAAACCATGAATTTTATAAAACAAGATAATATAACTCAATATTAAAATATGTAATTCTCATTGAACCTAGAAAATATAAGAAATACTTAGAAGAGCTCTCATATTGCCCTTTGACAATCCTGTTTAATAAACTATACCAGTTTCCACATAACAAAATATAACTTCTGTAGTCCAACCAGGAAAGCACAAGTCCTAGACTCATCTTCCCAGAAATAGAGGCACAGGGACTCTAACACAAGCCATAGTTGCTAATGTTTTATTTTAGATTTCTATTCTATTCTATTTGTTAGTCAGGTTTGCTCAATCATAATTAAAATTTTATTTATGTGAGTGTTTTCTTCATGTTACCATTCTTGTTCCCACCCACCCTCTCTCCATAGAATATGATTTGGATGTAAAGGGCATCCAAAGCTCACAGCTTTAACACTACACAGAATGAAACTTAAATGGAAGATGGTACTTAAAAAAGAAAAAAATCCATTGCATATAGTTAGACTTCACTTCTGAACACATTTAAGATGTGCTATTACAGAAATATAGTAATTGTGATAACTATAATATATATATTTGTATTATAAAAAAGCTTTGCTAAAAGAAAAGGTGCTCTGTTACATTTCTATTGAATTGGCTACTAACAAAAATAGCATATTCAATAAAACTATGTTATTTTTCTTAAACATTTTTGAATAAAATACATATGTTCCATTAACTCTTTCTGTACTGAGTCAGATTACCTTCATATACACAGTATTCTTTAGAAAACCAAATACAAGTAACTATGGGGAGATCTTGTTTACCCTTGAAAAACTGCAAATAAAGATGTCAGCTACTGAGTATATTTGTGGCATCTCCAGCAGCTGCTGTTAAATACCAGCTGGTCTAGCTGATTAAAATTACCTCTGAGTTGGTATTATAAAGATGCCTGGGCAGCATTGCTGTATTAATGGATTATTGAGTGAGTGATGAAAACCTTGGCCAGCTGATGCGTTTTATTACAGATAGGCTTTATGATGTGTAATCACTGTAATTTTTACAACTGGAGAAAATAGGAGGGGGACAAAGATAAAAAAAACCCTCACAAAACCCAGTTTGACTAAATATTCTTGCTTTCTGCTTTCTAGCTGTTGGAACGTTATTTTCTCTCTAAAACTATTCTAGATATTTGTGAATTTAGAACAAATTGTTTATGAATGAACTGAGAGTGTATAAATATAAATCCTGTGTCTCTGTGGCTGTATTCCATATATATATGTCCATGTATGTAAGGATGAAAACAGACTAAGCTAACTGCATGAATTTAAAATTTATATTTACTAGAATCCAACTGGCTTTTTTTCAAACATGTGATAACTGAATTTCATTCTATTATTTATGATAGAACACATTAAAAGGCATATAAATACACTTCTTGCTCATTCCTTATTCATTTGTGATATCTGCTGATTTTAAAGGTTAGGCGCCTTCTTTTCTTATTCCTTGACCAATTTCTCTAATGTATGTTAGATGTAAATCATTACTATTATTCGTTGGGAGAAAAATAGTTAACTTTTGAACGTATGAATAGGAGGCTTAAATGTTGTAGTAAAAAGGATTTAACATGGCCAGAAATAGAAGACCAGTCGCTTGAGGCTGGTCGGCGGTTGTGGTGGCGATGGGCAACACAGACTGTTGCCTGTGTCGCCGGGAGTTGCCTGGCCATGACATAGGTAGAGGGACAGGGCGGCGAGCCGTATTTAAAAGCAGGCTCGCCATCCCCCTTCCCTTGTTTCCATGTGGTTCATTGGCACAATCGCAGGCCAACGAGCCAGGCAACAAAGGATGTGCCATGTGCCGGATGGCGGCAGAAGAGCTGCCAAAGCCGATCTCCTCACCAGCAAGACTAACGCCTTCAGTAGCTGGTCCCTGGGATCGATGCGATTGCCAGGGGCAGCTCAAGGTTTGAGGTGGGGATGTCCGGGAGGGCTGGCTTCATGCGAGCCTCCGTGCCAGTTCCTCTGGCAGTTTGTGCCCGGGATCATGGCGACTACCGGGCGCGTGCCGCTTCCTTGGTGACATGTCACTGGGCGGCTGCAGGCTTTGCACGACAGGGGGGAATGGGGAAGGGACCTGCCACCTAAACTTCCCACCCTTCCCACTCAATCGGTGCCTGGGAGCCTGGTTCGCCTCACCAGCAGGTCGCCCACCCACTAAGTGCTGTCCCAGGCTCACTGGGTTCACTGGATTGCCAGGGAGGGGGGCGATGGCAGAGCATTTGACTGTGGCCTTCACCCCCCCTTTGTCCCGGCCCAAGCCAGGAGGGTACAATCACCTCCCACCCAGCACAGGGCCATTCCCTGGCCCTGCATGATTTGCGGCCTCCCTGCCCCCGCGGTTGCGGTGGTATGCAGCCCCGACTGCATGGGGTTTTATTTATTTATTTTTATTTATTTATTTATTTATTTATTTTGTCAAACAATTATAGAGTGGTAATTTGTGCAAATAAAACATTAGATAAGTAATGATAAAAAGTAACAAAAGAAGACAATAGGACAGGGACAGTAGGCACAGTGGTGCGCTTATGCACACCCCTTACAGACCTCTTAGAAAGGGGGAGAGGTCAATTTCTAGATAGTCTAAGGCTAAAGGTTTTGAGAGTAGGAGTAGAAACCACAGAATCAGGTAGTGCATTCCAGATGTTGATTACTCTGTTGCTGAAGTCGTATTTTTTGCAGTCAAGTTTGGAGCGGTTGACATTTAGTTTAAATCGATTTCGTGCTTGTGTGCGGTTGAAGGTAAAGTAGTTGTTAACAGGTAGGACATTTTGGTATATGATTTTATGAACTATAATTAAGTCGGATCAGAGACGACGGAGTTGCAAGTTGTCCAAACCAAGAATTTCAAGTCTGGCGGAGTAAGGTATTTTGTTGTGAGAAGAGGAGTGAAGGACTCTTCTTGTGAAATATTTCTGGACTCTCTCAATTGTGTTGATGTCAGATATGCAATGTGGGTTCCATACGGTGAGCTGTATTCTAGGATTGGTCTGACAAATGTTTTGTAAGCTCCTGTTAGCAGTTCAAAATTACCAGAAAAGAAGCTGTGATGCCTCATTTTTTCGGGGCACCTTTGCCATCTTGCCTGTGTTGTATGAAAGGAGGGAAGGTTAGCAGTCCCCTTGATAAGAATGGCCCTTGTGGTCTTTGCAACACACATATGGTTAAGATTCTTCCACTTACTTTGCACCACTCTGCATCTCCTCTAGCTTGATTTTGTCTCCCCCTACACCCTCAGCGGGGAATAGCCACGCTCCGGCCGATCCCTTTGTTATTTGATTCGACTACACACGGTCGCGGCCATCTTGGTTTTGGACACTGGCAAGGATAGCCTTGCCCTTGTGTACCCTGCGCAAGGATGACAAACAAGTTGTGAAGTGTGCAATATTTTGCTTTGCCCTGAAATATTGTTTGTTTGCAGTTATCAGTTCTTATGGTCCATCCTATAAATTCCTTTCAGGGAGCAGGGGTCATTCAGTAAATAATTACAGAGAATAAATAAATATAGATGGATAAAGCCCGGATATTTGAAACAAATACCTTTATGGGAATGTATATTCATATAGAGGTGGGGCATATATTGTGAAATAAACACAAATAGTCGTACTGGTATATTTACACATATACATTTTTATTAATGGAATGGACGGCACCTCATGTGAATCGAAACGAGTTAACTATGTAGGTGGGTACAAGTGAATTGTGGAAATTAATAAGACCGGCCTACCTAGTTGGCTTATTATATGGGTGGTGGCAACAAGTTAAATTCAAATTATAACTTAAAGTGATTGAACTCAACAAGGTTTTAATTAGAGGGGCGACAGGGACATATCAACGGGAGCCGGGCTCCAGCACATCACACACGCTAAGCCATGCTGCCCCATCACTAAAAGGAAGGGGCGCATGCTGAGTGGCCTGGGTGCCAGGCACCTTCATCGAGCAACATTTTGTAACCATGCAGGCATATTTTGCTTTACCAACAGGCATATCAAAGTATCAATCAACAGCTTCAAATGCTGCTGGCCCAACAGCTGGGGGAAAATCGAGATGGCGATGAGACAAGCAGTCTGTCAACAGGAAGCTTGTGGATGGGGACAACCTGAGAGCTGCCCACCCAGAAACAAGGTATGAGAGTGTGTTTGGCTGTGGTACTGGACACATCAACCCAGCTAAGTATTGTAAGGATCATTGTTCAAATATGGGAGAGCCAGTAGGACCGCAATGTTAGGAACAGCCACCTGCGGGCGGCACGAAAGCGCGGATGGGCAAGGGATCAGAGACGGAGAGGATAGAGGCCAGTAGGGCAAGGACATTTTCACACAGTCTGGACAGGGACATAGGATTAAAGCAATTTAGTACTGGTTAACGTAATTATAATTTCAAATTATTTAATGTAAATAAATTTATTCTAGTATATGGATTAAGGTAGGTATTAAATAAATTAAATTAATTAAATTTTGTTTCATCATGAATATTAAAGAGGGTGACTTAAAGTAACAGTTACTCTCGGTGGGGATGGCGTCCTGGGACACCAGTCAGCAGCCAACCCTGGGTACCTCCCAGCTATCGACTACCAGTCAAGGAGAATATAAATCAGTGGAGCCGCCCCCAACCTCCACGATAGGGAGAGGAAACCAAGTGTTCCACACAAATAGTTAGGGGGTAGATCCATTTGGATGATTCCCAGAGCAGTTTTTTAAGGTTTGGAATGAGTTAGAGTACCGTAAATCCATTAATATATAAAGTAAATAAGACAGTTAGTGAAAGTAAGTTAAGGTAATTTAATTCTATTTTAGTATCTATATCGGTGATAGCGATTAGTTGAAGATAAAGTAAAACATGATAAGGAGCGGCAAAATCATGCCCATTCAGGATGGGAGATATGCAATTAGTGGCATGACAATGAGGCGTAAGTAACGATACCTGGACGGGCCACACTGCAAATGTGTTTTCTTTCTTGTTCTCCTGGGCAGTGTGAGACAGACCTGTCAGAAGGGTTACGTAAGCCGGACCGGTGCAATTGTAGCCACTCCCCGTGAGGGTAAAGCATGGAGTGACCATGATGAGTGATGGCGTTCCAGCTGAGGACCATTGAGCCCAGGAGAGGGAATTTCCACCATTATGAATGGCTCAGATGGGCCCTGCGTGGCAGGCCATGGTAATCGCGGGCGTTGGGCTCAGTACGTGCGATTTGGACCCAGCGTGGCAGGCCACGGTAAACGTGTGCCATGGGCCTAGTAGGTTGGAGGGGGGCCCAGCGTGGCAGGCCACGAGCTCATCTCCTTGGAGTTGGGCCCAGCATGGCAGGCTGTGATGGTAAACGTGGGCCATGGGCTCAGTACATTAGAGTTGGGTTTGCCCTCAAGCAGGGCAAGCAGGAGTGCGACAGCAAGTCAGGCGAATTTGCTTGTCAAAACACCAGATTCTGGCCCCTAGGTGGGTGCAGCTTGGCTCAGAATAGTGAGCTGGTGCAGGTTTGGGGGGAGCAGGGAGCCAAAATAGAGATTTGATTCCCTGCTGGGGCAGTATGGTGTGGAAAAAAAGGGGTTTATTGCAACTGCGTGATCTCCTTTGGAGCACCTTTTGGAATATGAAGGACCGCTCCTCTACGGAATCCCAAGTGCTGACCCGGTCAGGGTGAGGGAGGGGGGATACCATTGGGGCTCACCCCTGCAAGCCTACAGGCAATATGCTGGGTAAAGCCTTCCCACATGCCGTGGGCATGGCTAAGAGCAAGAAAGGTCAAGGCCAAGTTCGTGGCTAGGGTCAAGGTCAAGACTTATTCCTTTGCTCAGCAGGGGGCTTTACCCATAGTTGCCCAAGTATGCTGCATTTGATTTCCGCCCCATTTATTTCACCTCTACTGGTCCTGATTTAATAAATAAAGTGTCCCATTAAATCCCATCTCTGTGGTCGGTGTGATTACTCCATCGTCCATCGCAACTCTCTATCTAGATGTTCATGAAGAATGCTAAGAATTCCTGCAACAGAGATCACATTTTTGGACCAAATGAATTATTCCAGAACCACATTTGCAAATGGGGATTTCTTCACAACTTCTGATAACACAATCAAAGAATATAAATAAAGTTTGAGAAAAGCAACAGCTTTGATACAGAGAATATAAGGCTTATAGTAGATTTTGCAGATCATTTAGTCTAACTCATGCTTAGAACAGGAACACTACTAGAGCACTCCTCAGGCTCTGTTTAAATACTTCCAGGGAGAAGTCTATTTCCTTGTTGAATTGCTCTTTATTTTTCCCCCTATTTTTTGCTAGGTATCCAACTGAAATTTGTAGCTTTAAAATTGTTACTGTTGCTCATTCTGTCTTCTACAGCTTGGAAAGAATCTGCCCCTGTAAAAACAGCCTTTTAGAAGAAAGTTATTGTGCTTCCCCATATGTATTCCCCTCCCATTGAAAAAAAAATCCAACAACTCTATTGCTCCTATGTTTTTCCTCTAGATTCTACAATATTACTTGACATGCACTTCTTAAAATATTTTTTAGATTGGAGTTCATCCCAAGGTTTCTTAATTTATGTAGATATGTAAACACACACACACACACACACACACACACACACACACATATTAAATTAATATTTTTTCTCAACAATTAACTAAACATTTTACATTTAGGAAAGAAAAACAAAATTCACAGGTACAATATATGTGGTACCTCGCTCAATAGTAGTAGCTGTGAGTGAGATTTTGGAGTCCTAGTGGACAATCCCTTAAATATGAGCCAGCAGCTGCCCAAAAATCCAACACAGTCCTAGGTTGCATAAACAGAGGGATATAATCAAGATCACGTGAAATGTTAATACAACTTTATAATGCCCTGGTAAGGCCACTCTTGGAATACTGCGTCCAGTTCTGGACAATGTAAAAAAGATGTGGAGACCAATGTTCCTTGTAAGGTGTGCGCCCACGCAGGCTGCAAGCAAAAACCACCCTGCGCAGCCTTTTCCAAGGCTGCCCAGCCAAGCCGGGTGTTGGAGTTGGGGAGTGACAAGGTTTTTCTCCATTTGAATGTTGCGCACGCATACGTGCACTCTCCCCATTCCACTTTGGCCCCGCCCATTCCAGGAAAGATGGCGGTGCCCATCAGGCACTTCCGCCCTTTTCCTGAGTGATAGAGTCTCTCCTTCAGCTGCTGAGCCCGGGCAGCGAGGACATCAGCAAATAGCGGCGGTGGGATGGGTGCTGCTGCTGTTGCTGCTACCGATAGGAAGGAGGCAGCCAGAGTGGCTGCAGCCAGGCAGCCTGCTTTCTCCTGCCGGAGTGTCTGCGCCTGGCTGCACTCATTCTCCGCGATGACCAGGGAAGCTCTGCCATGGTCGTCGCGGAGAGTGAGTGCAGCTGGAGAGGAAGGAAGAGAGAAGGGGGAAGAAAGAGAGAGAAAGAGAGAGAGAGAAAGCAAGAGAGAGAAACAGACAGAGAGCGAGAAAGAGAGAGGGAAAGAGAAAGAGTGAGAAAAAGAGAGAGTGAGAGAGAGAGCAAGAGGGGAGAGAGAGAGAGAAAAAGAAAGCAAGAAAGAGAGAGAATTTTTTGAGAGATAGAAAAAGAAAGAGAAAAATGAGAAAATGATGGAGGGAAAGAACGAGGGAGAGGAAAAAGAAACAAATGAGAAGGGGAGAGAAGGAAAAAGGGAGAGGAAACAGAGAAGTGAAGAAGAAGGAGGGAGGGAAGGAGGAAGGGAAGGAAGAAGAAATGGAGGGAACAAGGAAGGAAGGAAGGAAAGAAGGAAGGAAGGATGAAATTAATGGAGGGATGGAGAAAGGAAGGACTTTTGGGTGTGTGTGTGTAATTTTTTAAAAAATTTTCTCTCAACATACATTCAAACAATACAGTGTACCATTTAATTTTCCATGAATAAAATGCAGTATTTTGTTAGTAACTAATATCAATCATCAAAAAAGTTGCAAAGGTTTTTTTCCCAATGTCATCCAGGTACATGGCTGGAAAAAGGGTGAATTTTGGGCTTGCACGCATTAATTGCTTTTCTATTGATTCCTATGGGAAACATTATTTCATCTTACAAACCTTTCATCTTACGAACCTCATCTTGAAACCAATTAAGTTTGTAAGACAACTGTGTTGTGGTATCAGTAATCGAGAGGTGGCTACCTGCAGGACTTGCTCGGCTGCTCTGGGCTGTCTGATGCTTGCCTTCTCTTCTTCACAGGCAGAAGTGCCCTTTAAATTGCTGGAGGCAGAGCTCAGAGGAGCTAACAAACCAGTCCAGCCGTGTGTATGTGTGCACCTGCCTCTTGCTATCACTTTCGTGGCTGTGAGACGCTCTTTCTGCTACGGGCGAGTGAGCGAGGGAAGGATGCGGTGGTGACAGCACAGCCAAAGGCAAGCTGAAGAGGCGGTGGTAGGTTCCGCTTTCTTTTTGCCCAATGAATGCTATTTCTTACTGGCAATATATAGGGCTGGACAGTTGTAATTTATTTATATGAGGTTGCAGAAGAAGTTTTTTGCACTATGGGACTTCAGGAAGTTTCCCTGAACCCTCCGGAGTGCAAGAATCCCTTCATTTTTGCCGGCACTGCTTTGAATCCTAGCGAGGGGAGGCTCAGGGAAATCCCAGCACTTCGGCTGGCAATGGAAGTCTGGAGGCAGGCTTTCCCAGTGAGGGGAGCCTCAGGGAAATCCCAGCGCTTTGGCTGGCAACGGACGTCCGGAGGTGGGGATTCCCAGCGGCGCAAGGTAAAAAGGGGTGACTTTTGGGATGGGGTTGCACGCATTATTTGCTTTTACATTGATTCCTATGGGGAAAATTGCTTCATCTTACAAACTTTTCATCTTGCGAACCTGGTCACGGAACAAATTAAGTTCGTAAGATGAGTTATAACTGTACTAAGATGTGGTAAACATAAAAAACAATAAAAAATGATAAAATAAATAAAATAAAACAACCACCAGTAGCATAAATGATATAGTCAAGATCAGTGGTTTCAGCTTTTTCATCACCATGGATCCTCTTTAAATATCTTTGTGGCCAGGAACTCAGGGTAATGCCCCCAAGACTTACCATATTTTTTTAGGAGTATAAAACGCACCGGATATAAGATGCATCTTAGTTGCAAAACAGCAAACAGCACAAATGATATACATTGTTTGCTGTATATTTCTGTGAATGTGTGTCTGACCCATAGAAATAGCAAAGAATTGGAGAAATGTACATTATGGCAATATATTAAACCCAGAAAGTGTTTTTAAATGTAATTACTCTAACTCTTCCCAATTATTTAAATAGTCCAAATATGACTAAGTGAAGGTTTAACTCAACTGTTAATCTTAATACTAAAACAAGATGCTGTTAGATTTCAGATAATACTTTTACAGATCTTTAAAATTGATGTGGCTTTCTGGAAGTATTCTTTGCTATTTAAAAGAAGATACAATAGCAGTGGGCCTCTTCAGATCAAGCATTCATTCAAAAAAGCTTCTTCATTTTGTTAAGTTAATAAATAAAGCAGTCTTTAAAAAATAAGTCTAATAATTTGAACATTCTAGACATTTATAATTATTGATTTACCTCTTTGCAGCAAAAAACAAAAAGCCAATTTCAGCAGTCTGATTCCTCCAGCAATTTGCCTCTGTGCAGCTTTAATTTCACTTTCATTTTAGCATGTGGGTTTGTTGGCAACTTCAATCAATTAGCTGAGTGTTGGGAGGCAGATAATCAGTGGCTTGTGCTAAGCAAGTTTTGCTGCTGTTTGCTGCAAGGATGTAAGCTGCTGGCAGGCAGAGACAAAAGAGTGGGGATGGATAGGTGGGGCTACATTCGGTGTATAAGATGCACCCAAGTTTTCACACTCTTTGGGGGGGGGAAGGTGAGACTTATACACCATAAATATGGTAATTTAAAATTTAAATCACAGCATTTCTTCAAGCCTTCATGAACCACCTGTGAAAATATCACCCCTCAAAGATCCACAGACCATAAGCTGGGGCCTTGACTTTCGCATTCGACTTTTGCAGAAAGCCTATACCACGGGTTTTCTATAAATAAATAAATAAATAAAATTTTGAAAACCTGTGGTATTTTTTTTATTTTTAAAATGTATTTAAAGAAGCCGTCTTTAAATAAAAGCTCCGCTTCTGCCTCAGCCTCCCAATCCTTCCCCTTTAATTCTCGGACCATTGGTATGCTCCACTTGAAGAGCCTTACTGCCACCCGCTGCTGTCAATTTTGCTGCCGCAGGGCCCCTCAGCTGTTTGGCAGCCCACGTGTCTTTTGTTGGCCGCTGTGGCAGCAGGAGGTGTAATCTGGGCAGCAGCGGCCAAGGCTCAGCCCCCTCGCCAGACCCGTCTTCTTTCAGTGCCGGCACCGCTTGGGGAGGAGCACTCAGTGGCCATGGGTGAGCCTCCGGATCCGGTGGTACAAGACAGCCCGACGGATGGGCGGCTACCCACCTGCAACAGCAAAAGGGGGCGATGGTTTGGGCTGGTCAGAGTCCTAACAATGATGGGCAAGCTGGAGGAATATCCCGGGAGCTGCTATTCCGCTTTCGGGATGCCACCGCCAATTTTGCTGTCGTCGATTTCGCCGCTGCCGGACCTCTCAGCTGTTTGGCGGCTCACGGGTCTGCCACCGCTGCCCAGATTGTGCCTCCTGCCGCCGCCGCCGCAACAGACAGAAGACACACGGGCCGCCAGACAGCTGAGAGGCCTGGCAGTGGCAAGATCTGCGGCAGCAGCGGCGACAGAGATCCCATGAGCCGCCAAACAGCTGAGGGGCCCGGCAGCGGCAAAATCGGCGGTGGCAGCAGCACCAGTAGCAGGTATGTGCGGCCTGACAAACAGCTGAGATGCTCGGCCGCCACTCCAGCCTCTGCTGCCACCACCTGCACCCTAGAGCACAGCAAAGCCCCCAGATTGCCACCCCATTGCCCCTGCGAGTTCTGGGGTTAAGTAAAACCAGGAATGGAGGAGGGAGGGGGAGGAAGAAAGGAAGCATCTCTACTTCGCGGAAATTCGATTTTTGTGGGCGGTCTCGGAACGCATCCCCCCAAAAAATCGAGGGAACACTGTACTGCTGTAAAGAATATTACAATTTTTTTACATACAGATATGCAATGGAATGTGATTTTATAAAAATTAAGCCAAATATATTTATCAGAAAAAAAAACTACAAGGATTCAACAATATATACAGAAAGATTAATGATCTGAGTTGGACTACCTGGAAGCCACCTAAATAAGCCATTTTGTCATTGGAAATAAAGACAAATAAATTAAAAAACCACAGCATCTTTATCCCAATCAGCAATACCACAGCAAAAGGTATCAATAAGATATCAATTGTAATTTAAGAATTCCAATCTTGTTTTTAGTTTTTAGCAGGTATATGTTCATACAAATGTCTCTGAACTCTGAGGAATGAATAATAATAACTTCAGGTGCTGTGGCCTAGAGGTGGAGGTCTTGCCTTACAATCAAGAGGTTGTGCGTTCTATCCTAGATAGAAGCAGTGTAGGGCAGTGATGGCGAACCTTTTTTGGCTTGGGTGCCAAAAGGGTGCATGTGCGAGCAATAACGTGAGCACATGTGTCCACATCCATAATGCAATGCTGCCCCCCATGTATTTGCAGAACCTCCACACTGCTCCCCTGCATATGTACTCAGGCCTCACTGAAGCCTCCAGACTTCCAGTAGGCCCGTTGTACCATTTTTCACTGTCCCTAGGGTTCAAGAAAGTCTTGTGAAACCTGGGGAGAGTGAAAAACGGCCTGACTGGAAGTTCAGAAATGAACATCCAGTTGACCTGTTAGCCTGTTTTTTCACTGTCCCCAGGGTTCAGGAAAATCTCCTGAACACTGGGGACAGTGAAAACAGCTGAAAATCAGCTGATCAGTGCGTGCATGCATGTTTGAGTTGACATAGGGCAATACCACACATGCCCTGAAATATGGCTCCATGTGCCATGCATGCCATAGGTTCACCATCACTGGTATAGGGTCTCCTGCTTGGAGAGGGGGTAGGACTAGATGATCTGCAAGGTCCCTTCTGACTGTTAATATGTTAAGACCATTAGTTGAAGTATTTCCTCTACTTTTTGACTGTGTTAAAATAATATTGACTAGATGAATCGTTACAGAGTCAGAAGATCTGGCAATGGTTATCCTAAGGGGCTTGTTTACATCATCATCATCATCTACACAACATAAGAATAACTATTAATTCCTTACTGGTATTGGCCTTCATAGGCATTAAATTCTTCTCAAGAACTTAGAATATAGTAATGTATTTGCATAGTAAATATTTATTATTTATTTATTTTATTTATTAATCAGATTTGTATGCCGCCCCTCTCCGCAGACTCGGGGCGGCTCACAGCAATAATAGTACAATGTAAACAAATCTAATATTTAAGTTTAAGTTAATTTAAAACCCCAATTTAAAAACCAATCATACATACTAGCATACCATGCATAAATTTTATAAGCCTAGGGGGAGGGAAAGTATCAATTCCCCCATGCCTGATGACAGAGGTGGGTTTTAAGGAGCTTACGAAAGGCTAGGAGGGTGGGGGCAACTCTGATATCCGGGGGGAGTTGGTTCCAAAGGGTCAGGGCCGCCACAGAGAAGGCTCTTCCCCTGGGTCCCGCCAAATGACATTGTTTAGTTGACGGGACCCGGAGAAGGCCAACTCTGTGGGACCTAACTGGTCGCTGGGATTCGTGCGGCAGAAGGCGGTCCCGGAGATATTCTGGTCCGGTGCCATGAAGGGCTTTATAGGTCATAACCAACACTTTGAATTGTGACCGGAAACTTATCGGCAACCAATGCAGACTGCGGAGTGTTGGTGTGACATGGGCGTATTTAAGAAAGCCCATGATAGCTCTCGCAGCTGCATTCTGCACGATCTGAAGTTTCCGAACACTTTTCAAAGGTAACCCCATGTAGAGAGCATTACAGTAGTCGAGCCTCGAGGTGATGAGGGCATGAGTGACTGTGAGCAGTGACTCCCGGTCCAAATAGGGCCGCAACTGGTGCACCAGGCGAACGTGGGCAAACGCCCCCCTCGCCACAACTGAAAGATGTTTCTCTAATGTGAGCTGTGGATCGAGGAGGACGCCCAAGTTGCGGACCCTCTCTGAGGGGGTTAGTGATTCCCCCCCCAGGGTAATGGATGGACAGATGAAATTGTCCTTGGGAGGCAAAACCCACAGCCACTCCGTCTTATCAGGGTTGAGTTTGAGTCTGTTGACACTCATCCAATATGTGGATCAAAGAGTCTGGCTCTTTGTAAATAACTGATTAAATATTCTCAATTTAAAGATTTTCTAATTGTTATCTGAAGTAGCCAATTAAGAAGTTCGCAATAGAGATGGGCAGCCAGAATTCAACATGTTTATTGGTAACTGAATACACACGCTTCAGATTAGTATGAGGTTGTTGCTTATATACTGTTGCTAACTTGCTACATTCCACCAATGAATGTCGTCACTTTTCCCACTCTTGATAAGAGCACCCCCTAGTGCCTCTCCAGACATCACAACCCTTTCCCTTCATGTTTGCACATGTAGTTGGTCAAGTACGTTGGTCAAGTACCCAGTGTCCTCAGTAAGGTCGATTGCTGAATTCTTCATGGAGCAGCTTAGTTCGTGGTGACAGAGCTTGCCAACATGTCTGTGCCACTCTTGCCCATCTGTGAGAGCGACCCATCATGGGCCAAGGGCCGTGACCATGGTAGAGGGTAATCACAATGGGTCTCTCATATAATTCCTAGTATACACTGGGCTACCCATGCTGAATGTTCTTGATGGCCTGGCGGTGTCCAGGGGAATCTCAAAGGAGTAATGGGGGTATACCCTGTCTAAGAGTGTGCAGAGATGCCTACCCTTGAGTAGCTCAGCCAGGCATTTGCCTGTGGCAACACAAAGGGTGGTATGTTGTGCCAAGAGAAGTTCAGCAACCTTCTGTCACCAATCCGCTTCCCATATTTTCACCTTGGCGGTGCGAACCATGCATTCTACTAAGCCATTTCCCACCGGGTGACAAGGGGCTATGAGGGTTAGTCATCATCCACACCACACCTCTTGTGACATAGAATAACTATAATCCTAACTTCAAAGATGGCAATATATAAACAGCCCAACTATGTATGTTTGTATGTATTAAGGTAATATAGCTTTAAATGTATTACTGAGCTTCAATTAACTGTGGTGTTGCAAATTACCATAAGAGGGCGATAGAGAGCATGATTCTCTCTTCTGATTCATTCGTTATTCTTTGCCTAATATAATGAGCTCTGTGTTATTATATGATAGTTTGATGTATTTATAAGCTGTAATGTATGTTTGATATGTAAGACAAAGACAGGCTGGTAAGAATATTATTGTATTGAGAGATATTGGCTGATTTGAATATGCATGACTTGGACTGTTTAATTTGACTGTGCTATTTCTAAAAGTAAACACTAATTGCACTTTAATGTATCTGTATTTGTTTGTTTGTTTAATTCGATTTCTATGCCGCCCTTCTCCTGAGACTCAGGGCAGCTTACAACATGTTAGAAATCTACATAAAACTATATATTAAACAAACTAGAGAAACAGATTCACATGTCATACATCCAACATTCATTCATTGGGCAGGGCAAAATGTCAAAGTTTTAATGGCCACAAGCCTACTGGCTTTGCGGAAAGCAAGGAGAGTGGGGGCAGTACGAATCTCTGCAGGGAGCTCATTCCAAAGGTCTGGGGCAGCCACAGAGAAGGGCCTTCCCCTAGGCCTCACCAGATGACATTGTCTGACTGACGGGACCTGTAGAAGGCTAACCCTGTGGGCCCTGATTGGTCGCTGGGATGTATGAAGTAGAAGAAAGTCTCATAGGTAATCTGGTCCCATGCCATATAGGGCTTTATAGGTCATAACCAACACTTTGAATTGTGTTTGGAGACTAACCATCAATCAGTGCAGCATATGGAGTCATGTGGATAAAAAAAAAGAGTTGAATCTGGGGCATTATATAGAAGATACATTTCTGTTTCAATTCTAAAGTCCCAGAGGATTTTAGCTTCTTCATTTTATTTAGAAACATAGAAGATTGACAGCAGAAAAAGACCTCATGGTCCATCTAGTCTGGAGATAATTGAGACATAATTTGGTGTAATGGTATCAGGCTATAAATGAGAAGATGAACTTAAGTCCCATTTAGCCATGAATCCAAGTGGTTGACCTTGGGCCAGCCACTCTCTCTCTCATCCCTAAGAAGGCAGCAATAACAAATTATGTCTTAAAATATTGACAAGAAAGTTGCAGACAATGGTCCAAACAGTTGCCAGCAGTTAACACTAATTTGAAGGCACTTTTCCCCCACCCCATCCCCAAATCCTCTGCTTGATATTACAGTATTGGAACCATTATGAAAATGGTATTATTCAATTTAAATTATAATAAATGTGTATTACAATTGTACTCTGGATGTCTTCCTAGGGCAGGGGTATGAAACTCAAGGCCTGGGGCCCAGATCCGGTCTTGTGGTGCTTAGATCTGGTCTGCGGGGCCACCCCGGAAAGAGGGAAGGACTGGCCCGTGGTGTTTCTGCCAGGCAAAACAGGACTTGGGCGCCCATTTTCATTGGAAGAGCGCTCAGTCCACCATAGGTATTGAAATTACAGAGATTTACTGGCAATTTTTCACAGATTAGATACTGTATATAAATCTGTCACTCTGTGAAAGGCCCAGACCTTGGAACTGTCAGGGTCTCTCAGACCCAGGAAAGAGGCAATGACAAACCATTTCTCAAAAATTTGCCAACCCCCCCCCCCCTCAATAACAATCTTAAGGATTTGTTTAGGCAGTCTAAAGGAATCTGTCATGATTGACCAGAAGAAGAAAAAATAATTCAACTATATATGTAATATATTCACGTTTTATGAACACATAAGTAGAATTTTTTGCAATAAATACTTCCTTATATTCATTCTAAAGATTCTGTTTTATTAACTTCTAAACCAATTCCTCTTCCATTGTCTAAATTTGGCCTGTGCTGCAAAGATTCTGGGATATCTTTCCAAATCCAGCTTCTAGTTCCCAAGTTTTACTAATGCTATGCTATGCTATGAAGTAAATATCTGCACTGAAACATTAAAAATCCAAAGTATCTAAAAGCCTGTTTATATCAAATAGATTATCAACATCATAAATACCTATGCTATATTTTGTACTCAATTTAAAAACAACCTTCAGTAACAATTTACAATTAAAATGTATTGGTAAACTGGGAATACTGCCATTTGTTTTTATTTCTTGTGAGGTGTATAGTCCCCCTTATTCAAATTGTATGGTTGTTACCTAGGTAACTGCCTGGATGTAGTATAATTGGATGAGTTCTCAAAATGATTGTTACAACTATGGGCAGAAATTTAGGTACAGGATCCATGGTGGCATCATGGCTTAAATTCAAATTTGTCTTGTAAAAATTACTATAAAATCTCTAGGCAGTGCAGATGAGAGATCTGCAATCATCATCTGAAAAGTATTAAGTTGGCAGCAATGTGCTTCTTTTTGCGTTGCAGTGGATAGCTATTAAAAGATATACTTGTTTCATCGTGGCGACCAAAACTGAATGCAGAATTCCTAGCGTGGCCTTATCAAGGCCTTATAAAGTGGTATTAACACTTCACGTGATCTTAATTCTATCCCTCTGATAATGCAGCCTAGAACTGTGTTGGTTTTTTGGGCAGCTGCTGCACATTGTTAGCTCATATAGAAACATAGAAGACTGACGGCATAAAAAGACCTCATGGTCCATCTAGTCTGCCCTTATAATATTTCCTGTATTTTATCTTACAATGGATATATGTTTATCCCAGGCATGTTTAAATTCAGTTACTGTGGATTTACCAACCATGTCTGCTGGAGGTTTGTTCCAAGGATCTACTACTCTTTCAGTATAATAATATTTTCTCACGTTGCTTTTGATCTTTCCCCCAACTAACTTCAGATTGTGTCCCCTTGTTCTTGTGTTCACTTTCCTATTAAAAACATTTCCCTCCTGAACCTTATTTAACCCCTTGACATATTTAAATGTTTCGATCATGTCCCCCCTTTCCCTTCTGTCCTCCAGACTATACAGATTGAGTTCATTAAGTCTTTCCTGATACGTTTTATGCTTAAGACCTTCCACAATTCTTGTAGCCCGTCTTTGGACCCATTCAATTTTGTCAATATCTTTTTGTAGGTGAGGTCTCCAGAACTGAACACAGTATTCCAAATGTGGTCTCACCAGCACTCTATATAAGGGGATCACAATCTCCCTCTTCCTGCATGTTATACCTCTAACTATGCAGCCAAGCATCCTACTTGTTTTCCTACTGCCTGACCACACTGCTCACCCATTTTGAGACTGTCAGAAATCGCTACCCCTAAATCCTTCTCTTCTGAAGTTTTTGCTAACACAGAACTGCCAATACAATACTCCAATTGAGGATTCCTTTTCCCCAAGTGCATTATTTTACATTTGGAAACATTAAACTGCAGTTTCCATTGCTTTGACCATTTATCTAGTAAAGCTAAATCATTTACCATATTACAGACCCCTCCAGGAATATCAACCCTATTGCACACTTTAGAGTCATCGGCAAATAGGCAAACCTTCCCTACCAAACCTTCCCCTATCTCACTCGCAAACATATTAAAAAGAATAGGACCCAGAACAGACCCTTGTGGCACACCGCTTGTAACCTCTCTCTGCTCAGAATACTCGCCATTAGCAATAACTCTCTGATGATCTATGCTTCAGCCAGCTGCAAATCCACTGAACTATCCAGGGATTAAATCCAATCTTAAGTAATTTATCTATCAGCTCTTTATGTGGAACCGTATCAAAGGCTTTGCTGAAGTCCAGATAGGCAATATCCATGGCACCACCTTCATCCAACACCTTTGTGACATAGTCAAAGAAATCAATGAGATTAGTCTGACATGATTTGCCTTCAGTAAAGCCATGCTGATTTGGGTCCAATAAGTTGTTGTTTTTTAGGTGCTGATTTATCCTCTTTTTGAGTAGAGTCTCCATCATTTTAACTATAACTGATATCAAGCTAACTGGCCTGTAGTTACCAGCTTCTTCTCTACTGCCCTTCTTGTGGATAGGCACAACACTGGCCATTCTCCAATCCTCAGGAACATCTCCTGTTAACAAGGATTGGTTAAACAAATCAGTCAGGGGGGTAGCAATGACAGATCTGAGTTCTTTAAGAACTCTGGGGTGGATGCCATCTGGACCCATTGCCTTATTTATCTTTAATCGTTCAAGTTCTTCTAAGACATCGGCTTCTAAGATCACTGGAGCTGAATCCATAGTTAAATGGTTGTCCACTAGGACTCCAATATCTCTCTCACAGTTACTACATACCACATATGCTGTATCTGAGCATTTTGTTTTTCTTACCTAAATGTAGAACCTTACTTTTTTCACCATTGAATTTCATTTTGTTAGATAGCACCCATTGTTCAGGTTTGTCAAGATCCTTCTGTATTTTGTGCCTATGTTCTGGATTGTTGGCTATTCCTGCCATTTGGTATCATCTGCAAAATTGATAAGTTCCCCATCTATCCCCTCATCCAAGTCATTGATGAAGACATTGAAGAGTACTAGGCCTAAAACAGAGCCTTGGGGTACTCCACTGCATACATCTCTCCATGTAGATGTAGTTCCATTTAGCACTACGTGTTGAGTGCGGTTGGTTAGCCAGTTTTGAATCCATCTGGTGGCATTGCTGTTCGTCCCACATTTTTCTATTTTATTTAGTAGTAAGTTATGGTCCACTTTGTCAAAAGCCTTACTGAAGTCCAATAAACCACATCGACATTGGTCTAACTTGCTCCAAATGTTTCTTTCCAGCCCTAAGCAGGTGCTAATGATGTCCCCAGCTCTTACCCGCTTACAAGCACTTTCATTGTTACTCTCTGTGAGGAATGTTTTCCAAACCTTGTCTTGGTAGCTTTCCCCCCCCCCCCCATTGCTTTACTTGCTCCAGCCCTAACCAGGTAATAACAATGTTCCCAGCTCTTACCGGCTTGCAAGCTCTTTCATTGTTACTCTCTGCAAAGAAGAATGTTTTCCAAGCCCCAAATCTTTGCAGGATTTTTTCCATTGCTCCTCTTGCTCCAATTGTTTCCTTCCAGGTGCTAATGATATTTGCAACTCTTACTGGCTTGGAAGCTCTTTCATTTTTACTGTCTCAGAATAAAGGTTTTTTTAAGCCCTTAACCAGGGGAGAAAATAATTTGCTGAAGCTGACCAGACTAATGACACTAGCCAGATGAATACCTGGTAAGCCGATTCTTTTCCCTATTTTGCTCCTCAAAAACTAAGATATTATACTCCAGTGCGTCTTACAAAAATACAGTATGTCAATGATTTTTTGTTTCACCTCTGATTGAACTTTAACAAAACCGCATGGTTCTAAGTTATGGTAAGGATAAGCCTTTTGATTATAAATCTGCAATTTTCTTGTATATCATATAGATCTGGATGTACCACAAAGGGTCAGGAAAGTAAAGCTTTTCAAAATTGAAGCTAGTTAGTTTTTGAGGACAGTAATTTTACTGTATCTCTCGAGGTATGTGCCTATGGAGATCACACTAGCTCCCAACCTTGACTAACTGGAATCAGAGCATTCTGAATAGAGTCCCAAGAAATTTATATTGAATAGTTCTGAGGCTGCCTCTGAAGTCTATAAGAAAACATTCAACTTATTTTCTTTTTCATGAATTCCTTTATTCATTTATACTTTCTTTTCTTTAATTTATTTTCTAGATGTAGGGGTCCTTTCCAGATCCCTACAAGGAGGCACTTGTGCGCCCCCTCCTCAAGAAGCCTTCCCTGGACCCAGCCATTCTCAACAACTATCAACCAGTCTCCAACCTTCCCTTTATGGGGAAGGTTGTTGAGAAGGTGGTGGCGCTCCAGCTCCAGCGGTCCTTGGAAGAAGCCAATTATCTAGGCCCTCAGCTGTCAGGATTCAGGCCCGGCTACAGCATGGAAACTGCTTTGGTCGCGCTGATGGATGATCTCTGGCGGGCCCGGGACAGGGGTTTATCATCTGTCCTGATGCTTCTTGACCTCTCAGCGGCTTTCGATACCATCGACCATGGTATCCTGCGCCGGCTGGAGGTGTTGGAAGTGGGAGGCACTGTTCTTCAGTGGTTCTCCTCCTACCTCTCCGGTTGGTCGCAGTCGGTGTTAGTGGGGAGCCAGAGATCGACCTCTAGGTTGCTCCCTTGTGGGGTACCTCAGGGGTCGGTCCTCTCCCCCCTACTATTTAATATCTACATGAAACCGCTGGGTGAGATCCTCCAAGGGCATGGGGAGAGGTATCATCAGTATGCAGATGATACCCAGCTTTACATCTCCACCCCATGTCCAGTCAGCAAAGCAGTGGAAGTGATGTGCTGGTGCCTGAAGGCTGTTAGGGTCTGGAGGATGGGTGTCAACAGATTCAAACACAACCCTGATAATACGGAGTGACTGTGGGTTTTGCCTCCCAAGGACAATTCCATCTGTCCGTCCATTACCCTGGGGGGGGGAATCACTGACCCCCTCAGAGAGGGTCCACAACTTGGGCATCCTCCTCAATCCACAGTTCACATTAGAGAAACATCTTTCAGCTGTGGCGAGGGGGGTGTTTGCTCAGGTTCGCCTGGTGCACCAGTTGTGGTCCTATTTGGACCGGGGGGTCATTGCTCACAGTCACTCATGCCCTCATCACCTCGAGGCTCAACTACTGTAACGCTCTCTACCTCTGAAAAGTGTTCGGAAACTTCAGATTGTGCAGAATGCAGCTGTGAGAGCCATCATGGGCTTCCTAAATATGCCCATATTACACCAACACTCCGCAGTCTGCATTGGTTGCCAATCAGTTTCCAGTCACAATTCAAAGTGTTGGTTATGACCTATAAAGCCCTTCATGGCACCGGACCAGAATATCTCCGGGACCACCTTCTGCTGCACGAATCCCAGCGACCAGTTAGGTCCCACAGACTTGGCCTTCTCCGGGTCCCATCGACTAAACAATGTCGTTTGGCAGGACCCAGGGGAAGAGCCTTCTCTGTGGCGGCCCCGATCCTCTGGAACCAACTCCCCCCAGAGATCAGAATTGCCCCCACCCTCCTTGCCTTTCATAAACTACTTAAAACCCACCTTTGTTGTCAGGCATGGGGGAACTGAGATATTCCCTTCCCCCTAGGCCTATACAATTTATGCATGGTATGCTTGTGTTTATGTTTGGTTTATTAAGTAAGAATTTTTAGAATTATTTTAAATATTAGATTTGCTACATGTTGTTTCATTATTGTTGTTAGTCGCCCCAAGTCTACAGAGAGGGGCGGCATACAAATCTAATAAATAAATAAATAAATAAACAAATAAACAAATAAATAAATAAATAAATGAATGAATAAATAAATAAATTTTTGCATGCATAATTAAATTATACTTATAACTGTTCTTAGAGAAGATTTTTAGCAAGCTTTATCTTATTACATAGTTGTGCTATGTTCCTTCCTGCTTCAAATGCTCGACTCCCCTCCCAATGCCAAAGAAGCCCTCCATCAAGGAATTGAATGACTACAGACTAGTTGCTCTAACATCTGTAGTTATGAAAACCTTTGAAAGGCTAGTGATGTTCCACTTTTAAACCATCACGGATCCATTGTTAGACCCCCTGCAATTTGCATACCGAGCAAATAGATCAACAGATGATGCTGTCAATATGGCTCTACACTACATCCTTCAGCATCTTAAATCTCCAATGACCCACGCTAGGGTTTTCTTTGTAGACTTCAATTCAGCATTCAATACCATCATACCAGACATTCTCTTAACCAAACTAAATTGGCTAGCGGTACCTGAACACACTTGTAAGCAGATCAAAAGCTTCCTAACAGACATGAAGCAGCATGTAAAGCTAGGAAAAGTCACATCAGATATATGTACAATTAGCACAGGTGCCTCCCAAGGCTGTGTACTCTCACCACTTCTCTTCTCTCTATACACTAATGACTGCATCTCAAATGATCCATCTGTTAAACTACTGAAGTTTGCAGACGATACAACAGTGATTGGACTCATTCGAGACAATCATGAATCCGCATACAGACGGGAAGTTGAACAACTATCTTGTGGTGTGACCAAAACAATCTAGAACTGAACACACTCAAAACCATAGATATGGTGGTAGACTTTAGGAGAAACCCTTCCACCGTTCCACCCCTCACAATACTAGACAACACAGTATCAACAGTAGAGACATTCAAATTTCTAGGTTCTATCATATCTCAAGACCTAAAATGGTCATCTAACATCAAAAACATCATAAAAAAAGTACAACAAAGAATTTTCTATCTGCGCCAACTCAGGAAGCTCAAACTGCCCAAGGAGCTGCTGATACAGTTCTACAGAGGAATCATTGAGTCTGTCATCTGCACCTCTATAACTGTCTGGTTTAGTGCTGCAACCCAACAGGACCAACACAGACTTCAGAGGATAATCAGAACTGCAGAAAAAACAATTGCTGCCAACCTGCCTTCCATTGAGGACCTGTATACTGCACGAGTCAGAAAAGGGCAGGGAAAATATTTACTGACCCCTCGCATCCTAGATATAAACTGTTTCAAATCCTACCCTCAAAATGTCGCTACAGAGCACTGCACACCAAGACAACTAGACACAATAACATTTTCCCCCCGAATGCCATCACTCTACTAAACAAATAATTCCCTCAACACTGTCAGACTTTTTACTAAATCTGCACTTCTATTCTACTAATTTTTCTCATCATTCCTATTATCCTTTTCCTCCCACTTAGGATTGTATGACTGTAACTTGTTGTTTGTATCCTAAGATTTTTATTAGTATTGATTGTTTCTTCAATGCTTATTTGACCCCTGTGCAAGGAGGGGGTCTCTTTATTCCCCAGGGCACCAGAGGGCCGGACGAGGAACAATGGTTGGAAGCTGACCAAGGAGAGATTCAACCTGGAAATAAGGAAGAACTTCCTGACGGTCAGAGCGATCAACCAATGGAACTGCCTGCCAGGGGAGGTGGTGAACTCCCCAACTCTGGACACCTTCAAGAGGAGATTGGACTTCCATTTGGCTGGGGTGCTGTAGGGTTTCCTGCTCAGGCAGGGGGTTGGACTCGATGACCTAACGGTCCCTTTCAACTCTATTAATAAAATAATTTTTTTTAAAAAAATCATTAAGTGTTGTACCACATGATTCTTGACAATTCCTTTTCTTTTATATACGGTGAGAGTATATGCACCAAGACAAATTCCTTGTGTGTCCAATTACACTTGGCCAATAAAATTCTATTTTATTCTAAAAAATTCTATTCTATTCTATTGTTTTGAGAAAATTCTTTTAATTCTGTATATAATAGAGACTTTTTCTATTATTGATATTTTAGTATTTGGAAGTTTTATTCATTTTGTTATTCATGAAAAGCAAATTTCTCTCTATTACAATGGGGACTGCTAAGCTTTCCTCTGAATCTAGTAAAATTTTAAATAATATTATTAGCTTTTCTCTATCCATATGAATTTGTCATTATTCTTTGTGAATCTTGCAAGTGTTTCTCTGAAAAGGGAATCAGGATAATTTAGAATAGAAAGTTTATTTTGAGTAATGTAGTTATTTTAATTATCACAATAAGTTTTACCCAAGATAGTTTCAGAGTTCTTTAACTTTCAAGATCTCTTTTTTCTATAATTGTTGTAATTATTTTAAAATATGTTTATTACTTCCTGTCACATGTAATTTCTTATCTCACAATTTAGTATTGCTAATGTATATGAAAATAACTGATTTCTAAAATGATCTTAAAAGAGACCAAAGGACTTTGTGAAATATGACAGAATTTGAAATGCTTATATAAAACTAAGATAATCTATCAAGACATATTTGTAGACTGTGCTAAAATATGAACCCAAAATGCAACAAAGTAAGAAATGTGTGATAAAACAGATGCAAACATTTGACAGAAACCTATGGAAAAAATTATGAAAAAAAATACACCAAGCTATAATCTAAGGAAAAATGTTACAAAATGTTCTATAAATTTATCTGGTCTTATTCTTTTGGGGGTTCAATAACATTATGTAAAAACTCAAAACCCATTTGTAACTAGGCATTATGTACATTAAAACATAGATACACATTTCAATTCATACATTTTAAACAAGAAATTTAAAGAACAAATGTATTTTGCTTGTAATGCTTAGGATCTCCCTGTATTAGAGTACAGATGCTAGCTATTGGGAACAAAACAATAATTGTTAAAAATGATTTATTATCCATTTCCATTGCAATATAGTAGTCTAACCATTAAGTAATTTTTGCTATTTATTTGAAATCACTGATATCAATATATGTATCCCAAACATCTATAAGTACACATTTTTGCAGATTGTTAAATTACGGGCACACTGAATACATCAAAATTGAAAGATAATACAGATGGTTAAGTTTTCTAAAATTTATTTATTGATCTGCAAGAACAGTCCCAGTTAAATTACCATAAACTTTCATATGCACAACAACTGCTAATCCAGCTAATAGGAATTAAGGGACATAGAAGATACATAATAAGCATCTGGGGGATATAGAATTTATCCCTTGAGTGCAATAAAGAAATCATAATTTAAGAATACTGAAGCCCTAGTGCATCATGAAGGTCCTTCCTTACAAATGACATTAATTGCATAGCCAGCAGATGCTTATTATGTATTCTAGTTCCCTGCAAAGAAAAAAAAACATTTAAAATGTAAAGGTTTAATGCTATTTTAAGAAGAGTATAACACAGCTGTTTGGTGATGTCACTGGCAAGTTTGAATAGCACAATTTGAAGGCCCTGTTCAGAGGCTCACAACTGATACAAAGGCTATATAAACATACCCCAAATGTTTTGGGATATATGTGTAGAAATGTGAAGAAATATTGCACAATTATTTCAGCATGCCTCACAGAACTTTGCACAATCTGTTTCATATGACCTTGCAAATTAGCTCTCTGGACATCATGCAAAAATGAAAATAAGCAGTATTTCTTTAAGTAATCAGGTCAGATCATGTAATATTTGAATGTATCAATTTTAACAAATGTGAAAGCTATGAAAATTTGTTAGTAAATAGTTTTAAGAAAACCACAAGATCTCAAAATAGAGTTTAGCTCAATATACGCCATTCATAAGTATTGGAATTCTCATGCATTACAAAGAATTACCTTTTATCTACAAATTACAGTCTAGCTGTATTAGAATTCAACTGATATTAATAATAATAATAATGATGATGATGATGATGATGATAATTATGATAATAATAATAATAAAATTGTATGCTGCCCCTCTCCAAAGACTAAGTGTTCCACTTTTAATAGAGTTCTTGTGGCTCGATTAAAAAAGTTTTATTCGTTTACAGATGATTCACAATATCATGCAAAATCCCTTCCCATAACTGAAAGAGCTATTCTGAATTGTTTGGTTTCTTAACTCCAAAAGCTCATCATTTCAGTTGTTAATGCTGCCTGTGTTTTGCATTTGTATGTCAGTTTCCTAACACAGAAAACACAGATGATTCTACATTTCACTATGATTATAACAGAATTCTCATTAAGTTTTCATTCTGAAAGATGTGGGCAAGTGATCTACCACCACCAAAATGGTTAATGAAAACAGGGCTGACTCACCAACTTTTTACAGCAAGTAGGACTTTTCCCATTATATATATGCTCTACTTATGAATCAATTCTAATACATCCTAGAACAAACTGACATTATATAATTATTTATTTCCTGGCTGTAAATATAGCTCTCAGATTATAAAAAGTAAATTTATTTATTTATTTATTTATTTATTTATTTATTTATTTATTACTTACTTACTTACTTACTTACTTACTTACTTACTTACTTACTAGCTGTACCCAGCCATGCTGTGGCTCAGTCTGGTTTGTCTGATTTGTCAACTTTAGAATCCATTTGCAGATTTAAACCGCAAGTGCATATTTGAATGTAATGTTTTGTCAAAATTTCAAAGCAATCGGTGAAGATGGTCCTGTTTTAAGCATCTGCATATTTTTACTTGTCACAGTGTAACATCTATATTATATAGGTATATGAAAACATGCCTCTATTCGAATGCAACATGGTGTCAAAATTTCAAAGCAATCGGCCCTGGGGACTTGACACCCCTACGCCTCCTACTCGGCTAGTGACCCACTGAAAGACCCAATCTTTTACCATACTTAGCTATAGGGCAGTGATGGCAAACCTATGGCACAGGTGCCACATGTGGCACACAGAACCACAACCGCTGGCACACAAGCTGTTACCCCAGCTCCGTTTCAAGGTGCACGTATGTGCCAGCCAGCTGATTTTTGGCCTGCACTGAGGCTCTGAGAGGGCAATTTTGGCTTACAGAGCCTTCAGGAGGATGGGGGAGGGTGTTTTAACTCTTCCCCAGCTCCAGGAAAACCTTTGGAAAAAATGAACCTACTGGGCCTACCAGAAGTTGAGAAACAGGCCATTTCTGGCCTCCAGGAGTGAAGCTGTTTCTGCCCTTCCCCAGGCATTGAATTATGGGTCTGGGCACTAGCCATTGCAGGAAAGCATGCATCCACGCTCTTTCAGCATCCAAGGAAAAATTGGTTTGCTATTGGTGTGTATGGCCGAGCCCGCGTGTGCATACACATACCCTCCTCCTTTTCCCTCCCTCTTTCTCTCATACTCCACCTTAGACTCGCCCACCACAGAACTAAGACCTCATTCAATTTAAAGCCAGACAGCATTCAGAGGCTGACATGCATTCAATAGATAGAGCAATCATAAGTAGGCTGGGTGACGGGCATGCTTGTGGTGTGGATTTGACATCACTGTGTGGCACTTGGAAAGTGTTGCATGGAAGTTTCTTGTTGCCTGCACAGCTGTGCAACTTAGAGGGAATAGTGATGGGAGGGTGTCGGGGGGGGGGCTACCTCTCTACCTGAAGCTGAGAATTAGAAGGTGCTTTGTGTGTAGGAGTCGAATGTCCCATCCTGGGGACTTCACGCTTCTATGTTCCAACTTGGTTAGAGACCCGTTGGAAAACCGGATCTTTTACCACACTTAGATAACTCCATATAAATGGATCATTCTCATTGGTTCAAATTATCAAATCCAAATGCGAGTCCTATCTTTTTCACCAACCAATCAAAATGTACCTCCAATATTTTTCCCCAATCTCAATGCCAAGCAACTCCCTGCTTTTACCTGTCACAGGTGTGACATCTATATAATATAGGGACATAAAATGTGTGTATTCAAATGTTTTGCTGTGTCCAAATTTCAAAGCAAACAGTGAAGATCTTTCAGAGATTTAAGATTTTGAAGAAAAAGAACATTTACATTTTTATTTATATAGATTTATTTACTTAATTCGAAGATGGAAGACAGGCAGCACTGGCTCTAAAGAGCTCCTCCAAAAGTAAATAGGCTTTCTTTTTAGCTCATTTATATTTATACTTTTAATTTATTTTTATTTTTAAATTTTTAACTCTATTTTACATTTAAACATTTTAACAAAATATTTTATGCTTTTAACTTATTTTTAACTTTTTCAACTTTTTAAAATCTATATCGAGTGGAGTGGTGTTGTTTTTTTTAGCAGTTCCTGGTATCCTGGTCTGAGGCTGGCCTATTTGGGTTGGGCATCTTCTGAAAAACTCAACTCTAACAATTAATACAAAAAATAAAAACAGATTTGGAGAAATGAGGAACATTACAATTATCTATACTAGGTTAAATTGCAACCATCAAAATGAATATTTCACCAAAATTTCTCTATCTTTTGCAAATTATACCCATAAATTTTTTTTTAACTGATTTGAATAAAAGGACAAAAATTATTTGGGCAGATAAAAAAGCAAGAATAAAATAAATAGATCTTTAGGATGATAGAAGCAGAGGTGAGATGGGGCTCCCTGACTGGTAACTTTACTACAAAGCTGCAATTTTGGGGTGGTTTGAGTGGATTAATATACAAAATTCAAGATTACTAACATTGGAGAATTATGATTTACAAAAAGGTTTGCATGCCTTCCAATGGGACAAAGAAAAAAAACCCTGCACACTTAATTTATAAGACACAAAATTGGAGATCATATGATGCAAGAGATTATAAGAAAACATTGTACTGTATAGAAATCCCTCGGTGTTTATCCACAACAAAAGTGATAATCTACCCCAACACTTTGCATATAAATTGAATGGTTAAGTATAAGCAACTTCTGGATAGACAAGATAATTTAAAAAGTAGACAAGAACTGGAATATCAGGGTATAATTATAGATTGGTAGCCATATATGCGAATTCAATCACAATTCAAAAAAATTAAAGAATATGGATTTGAAACAGTCCTACACAATTAAATAAAATATTGATTCCTTCAGAGAAAAATTAATTACAAAAATTATAAATATTTTTTAGAATTTTGCAGAGCAGAAGATATAGTGAAAGGAATAATGATAGCATGGGCAAAAATATTGGGCATAATATAGAATTAGACGAGTGAGCAGAAATCTAGAATAGGAACTACAAAGTAACTAAATTGGTAAAATATAAAGAGAACCAGTACAAAATGTTTTATTGATAGTACAGTTTTCCCTCGATTTTCGCGGGGGATGTGTTCCGAGACTGCCCGCGAAAGTCGAATTTCCACGAAGTAGAGATGCGGAAGTAAATACACTATTTTTGGCTATGAACAGTATCACAAGCCTTCCCTTAACACTTTAAACCCCTAAAGTGCAATTTCCCATTCCCTTAGCAACCATTTAGATCATTACTCACCATGTTTATTTATTAAAGTTTATTAAAAAAAATATTTATTAAAGTCGGCTGAAAGTTTGGCGATGACATATGAAGTCATCGGGCGGGAAAAACCGTGGTATAGGGAAAAAACCCGCAAAGTATTTTTTAATTAATATTTTTTTAAAACCGTGGTATAGACTTTTCGCGAAGTTCGAACCTGCGGAAATCGAGGGAACACTGTATATGATACTTGATTATCCAAATCTGGAGCCACACTGTTGAAAATGAGGTCAAAAGCAAGGTACCTCCTATCATACATGATAGTTATGCATAGAAACAAAAAAATATTGGTGAAGCGCGGTATAGCGAGGGACTACTGTAATTACTAATTTATTAGAGTTGGATGCCGCCCCTCTCCGAGGAGTCGGGGCAGCTCACAACAGCATAAACAGTGTACAAATCCAATTTTAAAATACAATTTAAAACCCTTATAATAAAATAAAATAATCACACAACCAATCAAACCATACACCAGCCTTGACAATTGGGGTGTGTGTTAGTTTCCCCATGCCTGGCAACAAAGATGAGTTTTTAATAACTTACGAAAGGCGAGGAGGGTGGGGGCAGTCCTAATCTCTGGGGGGAGTTGGTTCCAGTGGGACCAACTATTATTTTAGTAATTAAAAAAAACCTGATTATACCAAAATGGACCAACTAACAATTGAATTGAAAGGACAAATGGATTCAGAATATGACGCAATATAGAAGAAATGGTATGACTGAATTGAGTATAGGAAAAACAAAACAAGAGAGATAATTCTCAAGAGGAAACAAAACTGTAAGAAATGTATGGAATATATTTGGATTTAAATGTAAAGACATGTAAATAATTTGTAAATGCAATAATAAGTAAACTACATGTAACGATAGGTAAATAATATATAAATGACCAGTTATGTATAAATGAGTATGAGTATTTGTAAAAAAAACCCAACCAATAAAATATATATTTTAAAAATAAATAGAATCGTTCTCCACTAATGTTTAGGAAATAATTCAGTTATTACAGGAAAAACAGTATATAAAATCCAGTATTAAACATAAAAATTACTATATGTTAACATATTATTAGAAATAAAATAATATATAATTCTATTTGAAGTCTGAAGTGAATTCTGTTACAGTGATACGTAGGTGACACATTACAAATCACTATGTACTTATCTGTAAATAAAGTTCCAATTGTAAAATTAATTATCCTACACAACAGATGGTCATCACTCATCTTACTGCCTTATGTCATCTTCCTCTACTTACTTTAATGCATGCGTAACTTCTAGTTTCTTCACACCTATTTCACCTGTCAGTTTATTCAGGAGAGAAGTGAGCATTTGTACATGTTTTCTGATTAAAAGTGAGTAATGAAATTTGATGAAGTTATCAAGTTGAGTATTAAGCTGCCATTAAATGTCTATTTTCAATAACCAGTTCCAAAAGAAAAAGCACATCCATTAAGAAAAATGCTGTTATTCTCTTTCCAGAGTACTTGTGTATCATAGAACGCTTCTGAATTTTGTATGTTACCGAAAGTTATTACATATGTTATGCAGGAAGAGACCACAATCCCTGGGCTATAGTGAGTGATTCGGAACTAGATTGTGGAAATGGTAAAAAGTCCATGCGTGCATCCCCACTTATTGTGTAAAAAGCGGGCAAGTGCATGCATACACACTCAATTTGTTTGAGGGAGGGGGGACAGATGCACAGTGTGCATACAAATAAAGTTGTGTGCCCACTACTTGTGCAGAACCATCCCCTCTCCCCCACAAATGATCTGCAAAGCCAGAAAGGTTGGAGATCTCTGTTATACAGCATTTACAATTTGATAAGAAGATTAATAGATAAAATACATAAATAAGATGTTAGCAACATGGCACCTTCCAACATTTTGGACATGTCAAACTATATATTTAAATAACCATTCTCCATTAATATTATGCACAATAAATTTTGAGTCTACAAGTTGGGTATCTTTGACTTATAAGAAATTTGTCCTGCTGAAAATTTAGAAGAAAATAATATCTATCCCTTGTTCCAAATTCATTTCTATAATGCAAAATCATGGCAGCTAAGCATTATATCTAAATCAGGCCTGAACAATATACACTCAATTTTTTATTCTATAATTTCTTAGTAGTAGCATTTCAACTACAACTTTTTAAATCTATGGTATCATTTATTTACTTAAGAGTTAAACAAATTGGGCAACTGGGCAATCAAGATGGTTTGCATAATGCTCTCTCCTCTAATTCAATCATCATAAAAATAACTATTTGAAATAGATTGATAAACTGTAATTGCCTAACAACAATTAATTAATTAATTAATTACATAATTGAATATATTTTTGAACCAGGTGCTTCTTTGGTTTGAGTCCAACCTTACAAATATTAATTTATATAGGCTGATGGAATGGATAAACTAAAATATATATCCTATTGAAAATGAATTATGTAAAATTAATTATGTTCAATTTACCGAGTTTCTAAAAAAATAATAATAATATAGGGACTAACTCTTTATGTATTAAACATTTTATGCAAGTTGTTTACCATAATTTTGCTTTAACTCTGCTTTGTATTTTATTCCTATTAAAATGATCTTTATATAGAGAAAATAGAACACAGTATTTATAGTATCTTGAATGCAATATCTTACTTTTAATAAACATTATAAAATGCTAATATCTCTGAAACTTTATATTATTTTATACTAAGAAGAACAACATTATTAGCCATTTATCATGTATACAGGATGCAATCTGTATTCATTTATCATTCTTATGGTGTTTTATTTTCAAAAGTTTTGCTATGAACACTAAGTTAAGGAAGCCATCTGCACTGATTTGCCAGAGGGACACAGAAGGAGCAAGGTGAATCTGCATGCTTCAACAGAACACAGCTGGCTAATGCTAGAATTTCTAACTTATATGCTAGGCTTCTTGCTTGCTTGCTAAAAAATAACAACAGAAGGAGAGGACATTCCAAATTGTTTCCTAGACTTAAGAATAATAAATCAATTTCTGCTGTCAATCATACAATACATTCTTTCCCCTTTAATGACAAGTTAAATAAAATCATGGTAGTGTGGGCAATCTTAAACCCCTAGTGTTTAATTTCATATAGGTTAAGAGGTGCCTAAATGGAGGACTGGAAATTGCAAATGAGAAGAAAAGTTGGAAAGTTCAGTCCTGGGCCCAATACTCTTCAACATTGTCATTAACGATCTAGACAAGAGAATAGAGGAGGAACTAATCAAATTTGCAGATGATACCAAGTTGACGGGGGTAGCCAACACCCTAGAGGATAGTCTCAAAATACAGAAAGACCTCGATAGATTAACACTGTGGGCTTAAATTAACAAAATGATGTTCAATGTCAAGAAAAGCAAAATCCTACGCCTATGCAAGAAAAACCCAAGACACACATACAAACTGGGAGGAATCACATTTAGCAGTAGTGACTGTGAGAGAGATCTTGGAGTCTTGGTGGATAACCAACTAAATATAAGCCAGCAATGTTCAGCGGCAGCAAAAAAAAGCCAACACAATCTTAAGCTGCATCAACAGAGGTATACACTCCAGTACTAATATCACTATATAATACTCTAGTCAGGTCACACCTGAAGTACTGCATTCAATTTTGGTCACCTCACTAAAAAAGGGACATAGAAACTCTGGAAAAGGTATAGGAGAGAGCAACCAAAATGATAAAGGGAATGGAAACCAAGACACATGAAGAGAGGGTGCTGAATCTGGGCATGGATAGTCTAATGAAAAGGAGGGCCAGAGAGGACATGGTAGCAGTATACAGGTACTTGAGGGGTTGCCATAGAGAGGAGGGTGTCACATAATTTTCCAGGGTATCAGTGGGCCAGACCAATGGCAATGGATGGAAACTGATCAAGGAGAGATTCAACCTGGAACTTTTAGGGCGATCAACTAGTGGAATGGCCTGCCAGCATGATTGTGAATACCTCAACACTCGACATACTCAAAAAGAGATTGCAGTGTCATCTGGCTGGGGTGGTGTAGGGTCTCCTGCTTGAGCAGGGGTTGGACTAGATGACCTGCAAAGTCCTTTTCAACTCTAACAAAAAAATAAAATCAAAAATCAAAAAGAATAATAAAAAATTAAGGAAAAGGAAAAAAGCTTTAATTACTTATGAAACTGAACCTGCAAATCCCATGGTTCCAAAAGCACATGGTTCCAGCAGGCTATATTCTTGCTGTAAAATTTAAGTGCATAGCATTTAAGTGACTAATAGTTACTTGACCTGTTAGTTCATTATTACATTGATAATCTAATGTCTACCTACCGTATTTTTTGGAATATAAGACACACCCCCTCTACGAAAAGAGGGTAGAAATGTTGGTTTCTCTTATATACTGAATGCAGCCATTTTGTTTTGCTGTTCCGAAGCCCCCCCCCCCCGCCTGAGAGAGCTCTTGGGTGCTGGGAGATGGCAAAAATGCCCCCATTTTTTTTCTTAAAAATGGGGTGGCAAAGGGTCTGAGGAACCTGCAGAAAGCTCTTGGGAACTGGGAGAATCCAAAATGCTTCAAATTTTGTGAAAAAATTGCTCTTTTTTTGCAAAAATGGGTCTGATTTTGCCTTCTAATTTCCCCCTCTAGCATGACTTGAGGAGGAATTCTGGGAGTTAAAATCCACTAGTCTTAAAGCTGTCAAGTTTGAAGACTCCTGGATTAGGGATTAGAGGTGTAAGGGCATTCAAACTTGGCACGTTTAAGACTTGTGGAGTCTAACTCCTATTCCTGAGCTAACATGACTTGGGGGAGGAATTCTGGAAGTTGAACTCTTCTAGTCTTAAACTTGCCAAGTTTGAAGTTTGTAAAAAGTGTACATAGTTCTAAAAAGTATACATGTTTGTAAAAAGTATTCTGCTACATGGGTATTTTATTAAATAATATATCACTACATGATTCAGAATATTTTTTCCCTTGTTTTCCACCTTTAAAATCTAGGTGTGGCTTATACTCTGGTGTGTCTTATACTCCGAAAAATATGATAAGTTTGGAACTGGGAGTTGTTAAACATGCTCTCCCTCTCCCCTCAAGGGGTAAAGAGTAAGCTTCCTTGGTTCTATTTTCTCTGGTTTTATCATAGCCCTACAAATTATATTCCCAAACTCTGAAGTGCTGAACTCTGGAATATATCTAGAAATATGAGAGTAGAGGGAACATATATGATGGATATAAATAATTGAAAGTTGCTTTTGCTGTATTTTAAATTTAACATTTCCTGAATTTAAAAATTAATCAAACCGAATACTTACAGTCCATAAATTTGTGGCGCAATCTCAAGCCTATTCAGATGCATGTAAAGTTCAGTGTCATGTTTCTTTAGCAAATGATCTTGGATGTGATTAACTTTTGCAACAATAGCTATTGATGGACCTAAATCTTGTGGTCTTGCAAATGGAATAGCGGTCATCACAGCATCTTTTTCCTATTAAAATGGATAAAAACAAAACAAAACAAATAAATTTACATCAATTATTAACTGAGATGGCCAAATGAGTTTATCAAAAGATAATCCTGACTGCGGAAGCATAAATATATATTTCTTGCAGCTGAACATTCTACTAAAGGGAAAGAAAAATTTCCATTTAGGATTCTAGATTTAAAAGTTGTAAACAATATTGTTAAATGTATTAATCTACAAAGACTACAATCCAAATACGATATGTCAACATCAAGCGGAGATTCTCCCTATCCTATCATAGAAATGCAGCTTGGAAATGCAATAATATAGAATTTAAAATTCAAATTAATAGATGGGTTAGACTCTCACTCTATGAGATAGAGTATGTTTGATTAGCCAATCCCAGGTAAATAAATGTCCTTGCAGATTTCCAGAAGACATTGGGGTTTCCCAGTTTGGAAGAGGCTGTAGCTTAGCCAAAGAATGAGCAGGCGTTAGCCTCTGCACCAGATTCCTCATAAGCAATCTTTTCCTGTGTGCCAATCTGGGCTGTTCCTTGGCTTTGGGACAGGCTCACTTAGTTGGGACCCCTTCCTTGGAGGATGTGCTCATATCCTCTTGCACCGAGGATACTTCCTCACGGGGGGTGGGAGGGAGGCTTCTTGAAATGGGTAATTCGATTGTTAGAAATATATTCAGCTAGACTGGGAAAAATTATGGAAAATTAATTACAAGATGACATTATCAGTATCATATAAAGAGAATCTACACAACATGTTTTATCAGTGGCATTATGCTCCAGCACGTCTAGCCAAAATCCATCCAAATATAAGTAATAAGTGCTGGAAATGCAAATCTCCCATAGGAACGTACTATCACATTTGGTGGTTATCTCTGGAAGCAGAAAGATTTTGGTCCAGGATTCAAAATTGGTTGAAAGAAATATTAAATTATCAATTGGAAATGAAACCGGAAATATATCTGTTGGGAATAATTAGAGGACAGCATAGCAAAGAAGATTACTATTTAATAACTCATATATTAACATCAGCAAGGTTGGTGTTTGCACAACTTGGAAACAAGAAAATATACCAAATGAAGAAATGGTGATTAGGAAAATGTTAGACTGTGCTAAATTAAGTAAATTAACATATGAATTACAGAAAAAACAAAATAAGGACTACTATACAGTTTGGGGGAAACTATATACATGTAATTGGATAGAAAAAAAAATGAACTAATGGGAAGGAAATGAACTAATAGAAACAGAATTGTAAAGTATAAAATATTAAGCAAACTTAAGCTGTATATATATAAGTATGTTTATATGTTTTGTTTTGTTTGTTTGTTTGTTTGTTTGTATTAGAATAAAAAAGAAAGAAATATAGAGAGATGGGTTTGCGATGGAAGTGTTGACCGCATGGTAAATTGCCTGCTGAGTGCAAAGGTTGCGGACATCACGAGGCATCTAGACAGGTTGATAGACAGTGCTGGGGTGGAGCCAACCTTCGTGGTACATGTTGGCACCAATGACATTGGGAAGGCTAGCAGAAGGTCCTGGAAGCCAAATTTAGGTTGCTAGGTAGAAGATTAAAGTCCAAGACCCCCAAGGTTGCATTGTTAGAAATGCTACCTATTCTACGCGTAGGGCCAGCTAGACAGGCAGAGCTCAGGAGCTTCATGAGGCAATGGTGTCTAGAGGAAGGGAACTGGGATACATTTTGGGACAAGCCACACCTGTACAAAAGGGACAGGTTACACTTGAACCATAATGGAACCAGACTGCTGGCGATTAATATTAAAAAGGTTTCAGAGCAGCTTTTAAACTGATCTCTGGGGCAAGTCAACATAAGCTGGGCAGCTTCCAGTTCGAGAAGGCACACTGCCAAATATGGAGGGTGGAAGTTATGCACACATTGATGAGTCAGCAGGAAAACTAAATTTTAATAGTCAAGCAGAAAGACATGGTATAGTAAAGAAGAATAGTAAAGAAGAAACTAAAAGAACAGTAAAAAAAGTCAAATCCCTCCAAAATGCTTGGAAACTATTTAAACCGTTACAACAGGTTCAACTAAAATGCATTACTAAAAGAAGAAAGTGGACTGGAAAGTCCAAGAAGACACCAATATGGCTTACGAACGAGATAAAGGAGGTTATTGGAAAGAAGAAAAACTCATTTAAGAAATGGGAGGCTCTTCCTACTGAGAAGAACAGGAAGGATCACAAAGTCTGGCAGACTAAATGCAAGGTGATAGTCAGGAAAGCCAAGAGAGATTTTGAGGAGCATATAGCAAAGAATATTAAAAATAATAACAAAAACTTTTTTAAGTACATCAGAAGCCGGAACCCAGCTAAAAAAGCAGTTGGGCCACTCGATGGCAATAGTCAGAAGGGGATAATCAGAGAAAACAAGGAGATTGCTGAGAGGCTAAAGGACTTGCCTCCGTTTTCACTGAGAAGGATAGAGAGCATTTGCCTGCCACTGAATTAGTTTTCTAAGGGAGGGAATTAGAAGAATTAAACCAGATAGAGATAAACACGGGAGATGTTCTTGCATGCCTTACTAAACTAAATGTCAATAAATCGTCGGGTCCAGATGGCATCCACCCTAGAGTTCTCAAGGAACTCTAGGGTGAAATTGCTGAACTTCTAGCTAAAATATATAATCTTTCTCTACGATCAGGCACACTACCTGAGGACTGGAGGGAGGCAACCCTGATCTTCAAGAAAGGATCCAGAGGTGATCCAGCAAATTATAGACCAGTCAGTTTAACCTCAGTTCCAGGCAAAGTGATGGAAACCATTATTAAAGATAAAATTACTGGGCACATAGAAAACCAGGCATTGCTTAAAGAAAATCAACATGGTTTCTGCAAAGGGAAATCATGTCTTATTAACTTGTTAGAATTCTTTGAGGGTAGATAAAGGGGACCCAGTTAATATTATATATCTTGACTTTCAAAAGGCTTTTGAAAAGTCCCTCACCAAAGGCTCCTAAAATAGCTCTTCAGCCATGGAATTAGAGGACAGGTCATGTCCTGGATTGGTAATTGGCTAAATTGTAGGAAGCAATGGGTGGCAATAAATGGACAATTCTCTGGATGGAAAGAAGTGAGAAGTGGTGTACTTCAAGGTTCAGTTTTGAGACCTTTATTTTTAATTTATTTTTTAATGATCAGGATGTAGAAGTAAATAGTGAGGTAGCAAAGTTTGCTGATGACACTAAATTGTTCTAGGTAGTGAAAAGTGAAACTGATAGTTGGAAGCTCCAGAAAGATCTCTTGAAATTGAGTGAGTGGGCAACAAAGTGGCAAATACATTTTAATGTAAACAAGTGCAAAGTTATGCATATTGGGGCAAAGAACCCCAATTAAACCTATCAACTGATGGGGACCAAGCTTTCTGAGACAACCCAAGAAAGGGATCTTGGGGTTTTGGTGGACAGCTCAATGAAGATGTCAACCCAGTGTGCAGCAGCAGTAAAAAAAGCAAATTCCATGCTTGGCATGATTAGGAAGAGAATCAAAAATAGGTCAGCAAGTTGTATTGCCTCTGAACAAATTGATGGTGAGACCATATTGGAGTTCTGTGTACAGTTCTGGTCACTGCACCTCAACAAGGATATACAGTGGTACCTCAAGATACGAACCCCTCGTCTTACGAATAACTCGTGATACGAACCCGGGGTTCAGAAAAATGTTGCCTCTTCTTACGAACTTTTTTCGAGTTACGAACCAGCGTTCAGAGACAGCTGGGAAGCGGCGCGGCTGTTTTAAAAGGTGACAGCCGGGCGGCGGGGCTTCCCAGAAGCCTCCCGAACGCCGGTTCGTAACTCGAAAAAAGTTCGTAAGAAGAGGCAACATTTTTCTGAACCCCGGGTTTGGTTCGGGAGGTTGCTGGGAAGCCCCGCCGCCTGGCTGTTTGGCGTTCGGCTTCGGGAGACAGCTGGGAAGCCGCGCGGCTGTTTTAAACGGTGACAGCCAGGCGGCGGGGCTTCCCAGAAGCCTCACGAACGCCGGTTCGTAACTCCAAAAAAGTTCGTAAGAAGAGGCAAAATTTTTCTGAACCCCGGGATCGGTTCGGGAGGTTGCTGGGAAGCCCCCCAGCGCGGCTGTGACCTTTTAAAACAGCCGTGCGGCTTCCCAGCAGTCGCGGAACGCCATTTTTTTGCGGGGGGGTTTTTGGTTGCACAGATTAATTGACGTTACATTGTTTCCTATGGGAAACAATGTTTCGTCTTATGAACCTTTCGTCTTACGAACCTCCTCCTTGCACCAATTAAGTTCGTATCATGAAGTATTATTGTAATGGAACTGGAAAAGGTGCAAAAAAGGGCAACAAGAATGATCAAAGAAATGGAGCATCTCCCTTATGAAACCAGGTTGCAATGCCTTGGTCTCTTCAGCCTTGGAAGACAGTGTTTAAGAGGTGACTTGATCGAAGTGTATAAAATCATGCATGGGATAGAAAAGGTGGATAGAGAAAAATTATTTTCTCTATCACACAATACTAGGACGAGGGAGCACTCCCTAAAGTTCATAGGTAAGAAAGTGAGGACAAATAAAGGGAAATATTTCTTCACCCAGAGGGTCATTGGTTTATGGAATTCACTTCCAGAAGAGGTCGTGACAGCTGTCAGCCTGGATAGCTTCAAGGCAGGATTAGACAAATTCATGGATGCCAAGTGTAACGGTGATTACTGAAATGGATGTCCAAGTGCCACCTCTATGTTGGTTGAGTCAGGCAGGATTCCTTTGGGTACCATTTGTTGGGGGTCAAGGGAAAGGGGGAGGTTTGACTTCTCTTTCTGCTCAAGATCCCCATGTATGAGAAGGAGTGGGGTCAAATAGCCACGGCAGCACGGAATTCCCCTACTTCCATGGAGAGACACCAAATCCCCACCATCCAGGGGTTCTGGTTCTTTTGAACCATACTCGATCCTCCCTGGAGGGGAGATGATGCAGGGGACACTACCAGGGTCAGCAAACCCCACCAGACGTATTGGCCTAGTTTCGCACCGGCAGCAGTGCAAAGTCAGCCAGGTTGCCATGCCTAAGCCTACACTAGCTATGGAAGACAATGCAACGCAGGGATCGAAGAAGAAAGGTAACACCTGGAAAGAGAACGGTTCTAAGCACTGGTGAGGTGAAGAGAGATTAAGTGAGGTGTTGGAGAATGAAGACTGCCAAAAAAGAGATTTCAAAGATTTTTTCTGCTTTTTTTTAACAACGGAAACTTAAAATGCTGGAAATGGGAATGGAAATGGCTGTTCAGCGAGGAGGTGAATAGCGAAAGCTTAATTACAGCAAATTGCCCAAGTTTGGATTTTTCTCTAAAGAGCTTTAAATATTTTCAATTTGGATTTCTATTTGGATTATTAAGGCATCTTTTTCTTTCTATTGAAGTTATTTTATTTTGTATTAAGTGAAGATAATTATTAACTGTGTTTATTGACTGCCATCTTCTGGTTGGAGGAGTCATTGCAAGGAGACCTTTGATTTATATTTACAACAGATGGTATCTTATCTGTTCTGGCTACGATGATGTAATGCACTTGTTATGTGTTCATTCTTGTGAAGACAAGATGTTATCACCTCTGATTTGGAACAATGAATTTCTGAGAGAAGAGACATGGGAACTGATTGACTGAGATATGGTTTCATGGAGTGGCAAAACAACAATTCAATCACTTATAAAGCCTGAGGATATATTGGAGGATTTTACCAGAAGCAGATTTGAGACATATCTTGGTAATATAGATTAAGGAATATGGAAATGGAAAATATGGATGGCAGCAGTATTTTAAGAAGAAGATTGAATTTATGATAAAGTTATAAATCTATAAGAATAAACTTATGTAAAATGATGTATTGGTGTAAGGGAATTAAATGGGGAACATTAATTTCAATTGGAATTTGTTATAAGGAAATTATATTGGGGAAAAAGAATGAATTTAGACTAGGAGACAGGAATGGTTAGACGGCAGGGGGATTAATCATATTGAAAAATGTTAATTGAGTCATATGTGTAATAATGTTTAATTAAGATATATCTTGAGGAGGGGGCGCATGTGCCTCCTTGTAGGGAGCCGTAAAGGACCCCCTCCCTAAAGAAGCGTTGACAATCTCCTAGACCCAGCTCTGTGTCACCTCCCTGCTGGCTGAAACCAACCAGGAGGGACATGGATCCAGTAAACAGGTGGCGGAACTTACAGCTCCAATGGCTTTGTCCACTTCATCAGGTGTCACCAGATCAAACTCCTCCCAGACAGGTGGACAATGATGGGCCCAAGTCACCTCAACTGACTCGTTGTCAGTCAACACTGCTGTCCAATTGGAGTCAAAGTCTGTCCAAATCTGAGCATTTTTATTAGCGAAAAACGTGTTAAAATCCTCAGCACTACCCTGCAAGGGCTCCCCAACTCCCTCCTGATTAAGAAGGGAGCGGGTTACCCTAAGTAGGGCGGCTGGGTGGGATTCCGCTGTTGCAATCAAGGCGGCATGATACGCTCATCTTGCCTCCTTAAGTTCCACTTTGTAAGTTTTAATATGAGCTCTTACAAGTGTTCAGTCAGATTCAGATTGACTTTTCCTCCACTGCTTCTCCAGACGTCTCTTCTGGCTTTTCAACACCCAGAGTTCCTCGGTGAACCAAGGGGCTCTCCAGGGTCTAGTGACAGAGAAAGGTCGCAATGGTGTAATCTGGTCAAGAGCCTCCACTGCAGCCTTATTCCAAACCACAGCAAGAGGCTCTGCCAAACTGTGGATAAATGAATCTGGTAAAACCCCAAGCGCCCTCTGAAAGCCCTCTGGGTCCATCAGGCGTCTGGGGCGGAACCACCTAGTAGGTTAAATAATACCATTCACTGAAAGATTTTGCCCTTGCGGCTCAGGAGAGGCGGAGACTGAGGGACACATGCTCCTGAGATGCTCCTTTTATACAGATACTAGGAAAAAACATATTCTGCCATTAATTGCAAGATATCCTGGCCACTCAAACACTACCTATCTCCAGAGTCTTCAGAGAGGGGCGACATACAAATCTAATAAATTGAATTGAATTGCTTAAGGATGAACAGGCCATAATTACAGCAAAGGTGGCCAGATTCTGCGCAGCAGCAGTGGGGATTTGTCGCAAATATGTGCCTTCATCATAGCAAGATACAGTATGTATGTGTATGTCTGTATATATGTGTGTGTGTGTATGTGTGTATATTTGTATATGTGTGTATGCATATATGTGTATATGTATATATGTGTATGTGTACATGTGTGTGTGTATGTGTATGTATGTATACCATTTGTGGCCAACTTTTAAGTGCATAATACACCTTAGCTAATTTATACAACAAATGTGGCAACCTTGTTTATTCCTTTCCCTAATAGTATCAAACCTCACATCTTATGGATTGTAATTTTAGTAGTACAGTGATCCCCCGCTCTTTGCGAGGGTTCCGTTCCAGGACCCCCCGCAACGAGCGGGTTTTCGCGAAGTAGCGCTGCGGAAGTAAAAACACAATCTGCGCATGTGCAGAGGGTGTTTTTACTTCCGCAGCGCTAGCGAGGAGCCTAAGATTGGGGGCGGCGCGGGTGTTTTAAAACATCCCCGCCGACATGAGGGGCTCGCTAGCACACCCCCAAACCCGGGTTGGGGGTTCGGGGGTGTGCTAGCGAGCCTCCCATGTCGGCGGGGATGTTTTAAAACACCCGCGCGACTTTCCAATGAGTCCCGAAGACAAACGCGTTGTCTTCGGGACTCATTGGAAAGTCGCGCGGGTGTTTTAAAACATCCCCGCCGACATGGGAGGCTCGCTAGCACACCCCCGAGCCCCCAACCCGGGTTTGGGGGGTGCTAGGAAGCTCCCATTGTTGGCGGAGACCTTTTAAAACACTCGCGCGGCTTCCAAACCGAGTCCTGAAGCCGCGCGAGTGTTTTAAAAGGTCTCCGCCAACAATGGGAGCTTCCTAGCACCCCCCAAACCCGGGTTGGGGGCTCGGGGGGGGGTGCTAGGAAGCTCCCATTGTTGGCGGAGACCTTTTAAAACACTCGCGCGGCTTCCAAACCGAGTCCTGAAGCCGCGTGAGTGTTTTAAAAGGTCTCCGCCAACAATGGGAGCTTCCTAGCACCCCCCCGAGCCCCCAACCCGGGTTTGGGGGGTGCTAGGAAGCTCCCATTGTTGGCGGAGACCTTTTAAAACACTCGCGCGGCTTCCAAACCGAGTCCTGGAAGCCGCGCGAGTGTTTTAAAAGGTCTCCGCCAACAATGGGAGCTTCCTAGCACCCCCCAAACCCGGGTTGGGGGCTCGGGGGGGTGCTAGGAAGCTCCCATTGTTGGCGGAGACCTTTTAAAACACTCGCGCGGCTTCCAAACCGAGTCCTGAAGCCGCGCGAGTGTTTTAAAAGGTCTCCGCCAACAATGGGAGCTTCCTAGCACCCCCCCGAGCCCCCAACCCGGGTTTGGGGGGTGCTAGGAAGCTCCCATTGTTGGCGGAGACCTTTTAAAACACTCGCGCGGCTTCCAAACCGAGTCCTGGAAGCCGCGCGAGTGTTTTAAAAGGTCTCCGCCAACAATGGGAGCTTCCTAGCACCCCCCAAACCCGGGTTGGGGGCTCGGGGGGGGTGCTAGGAAGCTCCCATTGTTGGCGGAGACCTTATAAAACACTCGCGCGGCTTCCAAACCGAGTCCTGGAAGCCGCGCAAGTGTTTTAAAAGGTCTCCGCCAACAATGGGAGCTTCCTAGCACCCCCCAAACCCGGGTTGGGGGCTCGGGGGGGGGGTGCTAGGAAGCTCCCCATGATGGCGGAGACCTGTTAAAACACTCGCGCGGCTTCCAAACCGAGTCCTGAAGCCAAGCGCAGAAGTTCGCCTTTGGCGCTTGGCTTCAGGACTCGGTTTGGAAGCCGCGCGAGTGTTTTAACAGGTCTCCGCCATCATGGGGAGCTTCCTAGCACCCCCCCCGAGCCCCCAACCCGGGTTTGGGGGGTGCTAGGAAGCTCCCATTGTTGGCGGAGACCTTTTAAAACACTTGCGCGGCTTCCAAACCGAGTCCTGAAGCCAAGCGCCAAAGGCGAACTTCTGCGTTTGGCTTCAGGACTCAGTTTGGAAGCCGCGCGATTGTTTTAACAGGTCTCCGCCATCATGGGGAGCTTCCTAGCACCCCCCCCAGCCCCCAACCCGGGTTTGGGGGGTGCTAGGAAGCCCCCCATGCCGGCGGGAAGACCCAGGGAACGTTCCTTCGGCCGCCCAGCAGCTGATCTGCCGGAACGCAAACTCCACCATCTACGCATGCGTGCAGATGGTGTTACTTCCGGGTTGAAAACTCGCGATATAGCCGTTTCGCAATGATCGGGGTCGCGATACCCGGGGGATCACTGTATTGACAATGCATAAACTGATAGACTGGATTTTATCATGGATTTTATCTGTTATTTTTATAAATATCCTACAACTTTTGATTGTGTATTCAGTTTTTATTTGTTTTGGTCTATGACTGTAATAATAAATTTTGATTTGATTTGATTTGATTTAAACTACTTAATGTAATTTAAATGCAACAACTCTTGAAGTGTATCCCAAAGTTTCAGTTGGTTCCCAATTGCAATTGGTCACATCTACTGGATCCTGATTTGTTATTTGTTATTTGTTATTACGAGTCAGTTGAGGCGACTGGGGCTAAACGTCTTTGTCCACCTGTCTGGGCGGAGTTTGACTTGGTGTCACCTGATGAAGTGGACAAGGCCATTGGAGCTGTGAGTTCCGCCACCTGTTTACTGGATCCGTGTCCCTCTTGGCTGGTTTCGGCCAGTCGGGAGGTGACACGGAGCTGGGTCCAGGAGATTGTCAACGCCTCCTTGGGGAGGGGGTCCTTCCCGGCCCTTTATAAGGAGGCACTTGTGCGCCCCCTCCTCAAGAAGCCTTCCCTGGACCCAGCCGTGCTTAATAACTACCGTCCAGTCTCCAACCTTCCCTTTATGGGGAAGGTTGTCGAGAAGGTGGTGGCACTTCAACTCCAGCGGTCCTTGGAAGAAGCCGATTATCTAGGTCCTCGGCAGTCTGGATTCAGGCCCGGCTACAGCACGGAAACTGCTTTGGTCGCGTTGATGGATGATCTCTGGCGGGCCCGGGACAGGGGCTTGTCCTCTGTCCTGGTGCTCCTTGACCTCTCAGCGGCTTTCGATACCATCGACCATGGTATCCTTCTGCGCCGGCTGGAGGGGTTGGGAGTGGGAGGCACTGTTCTCCAGTGGTTCTCCTCCTACCTCTCTGGTCGGTCGCAGTCGGTGTTAGTGGGGGGTCAGAGGTCGACCTCGAGGTCTCTCCCTTGTGGGGTGCCTCAGGGGTCGGTCCTCTCCCCCCTGCTATTTAATATCTACATGAAACCGCTGGGCGAGATCATCCAAGGACATGGGGTGAGGTATCATCAATATGCCGATGATACCCAGCTGTACATCTCCACCCCATGCCCAGTCAA